>NC_090405.1:608433-912649 GCF_036365525.1 Heterodontus francisci | reverse complement strand
ACACTTACACCAAGTAACAAAGAAAGACAATTACACCAAGTAACAAAGACATACACTTACACCAAGTATTTTCACATACACTGACACCAAGTAACAAAGACATACACTGATACCCAGTAACACAGACACACACTTACACCAAGTAACAAAGACATACACTGACACCAAGTCACAAAGACATACACTGATACCCAGTAAAACAGACACATTTACACCAAGTAATACAGACATACACTGACACACAGTAACAAAGACATACACTGACACCCAGTAACACAGGCACACACGGACACCAAGTAACAAAGACACACACTTACACCAAGGAGCACAGACACACACAGACACCCAGTAACACAGACACACACTTACACCAAGTAACACAGACATACACTGACACCAAGTATCAAAGACATACACTGATATCCAGTAACACAGACACACACTTACAGCAAATATCACAGACATACACTGACACCAAGTAACACAGACACACACTGACACCCAGTAAAACAGACACACACTTACACCAAGTAACACAGACATACACTGACACCAAGTAACAAAGACATACACTGATACCCAGTAACACAGACACACACTTACACCAAGTAACACAGACATACACTGACACCAAGTAACAAAGTCTTACAATGATACCCAGGAACACAGACACACACTTACACCAAGTAACACAGACACACATTAAACCAAGTAACAAAGACATACACGAACACCAAGTAACGCAGACATACACTGACACAAAGTAACAAAGACATACAATTACACCAAGGAACAAAGACACACACTTACACCAAGTAACAAAGACAGACACTGATACCCAGTAACACAGACACACACTTACACCAAGTAACAATGACATACACTGACACCCAGTAACACAAACAAACACACACTGACACCCAGTAACACAGAGAAACACTAATAAACAGTAACAAAGACATACACTGACACCAAGTAACACAGTCACACACCGACACCCAGTAACAAAGACATACACTGACACCAAGTCACTAAGACATACACTGATACCAATTCACAAAGACACACACTGACACCAAGTAACAAATACATACAATGACACCAAGTAACAAAGGCATACACTTACACCAAGTAACAAAGACAGACAATTACACCAAGTAACAAAGACATCCACTTACACCAAATATTTTGACATACACTGACACCAAGTAACAAAGACATACACTGACACCAAGTCAAAAAGACACACACGGACACCCAGTAACAAAGACATACACTTACACAAAGTCACAAAGACATACACTGATACCCAGTAACACAGACACACACATACACCAAGTAACACAGACAAACACTGACACCAAGTAACAAAGACATACACTGATACCCAGGAACACAGACACACACTAACCCCAAGTAACACGGACACACACTTACACCAAGTAACAAAGACATACACTTGCACCAAGTAACACAGACATCCACTGACACTAAGTAACAAAGACATACAATTACACCAAGTAACAAAGACACACACTTACACCAAGTAACACAGATATACACTGACACCAAGTAACAAAGGCATGCACTGACACCCAGTAACACAGACACACACGGACACCAAGTAACAAAGACACACACTTACACCAAGTAACACAGACACACACTGACACCCAGTAACACAGATACACACTTACACCAAGTAATACAGACATACACTGACACCAAGTAACAAAGACATACACTGATACCCAGTAACACAGGCACACACTGGGGGTGGGGGGTTGGGGTTTCACATTGGCGCAGTGGTTAGCACCGCAGCCTCACAGCTCCAGGGACCCGGGTTCGATTCTGGGTACTGCCTGTGCGGAGTTTGCAAGTTCTCCCTGCGTTTGCATGGGTTTCCTCCGGATCCTCCGGTTTCCTCCCACATGCCTAAGTCTTGCAGGTTGATAGGTTAATTGGCCATCATAAATTGCCCCTAGTATAGGGAGGTGGTAGGGAAATATATAGGGACAGGTGGGGATGTGATAGGAATACGGGATTACTGTAGGATTAGTATAAATGTGTGGTTGATGGTCGGCACAGACTCAGTGGGCCGAAGGGCCTGTTAAAGTGCTGTATCTCGAAACTAAACTAAATACTGAAAGCTAGTGTCACAGATACACACTGACACCCAGTAACACAAACAAACACAGACTGACACCCAGCAACACAGAGAAACACTGATAAACAGTAACAAAGACATACACTGACACCAAGTAACACAGACAAACACTGAAACCCAGTAACAAAGACAGACACTGACACCAATTCACAAAGACATACACTGATACCAAGTCACAAAGACATGCACTGATACCCAGTAACACAGACACACACTGACACCAAGTAACAAAGACATACACTTACACCAAGTATTTTCACATACACTGACACCAAGTAACAAAGACATACACTGATACCCAGTAACACAGACACACACTTACACCAAGTAACAAAGACATACACTGACACCAAGTCACAAAGACATACACTGATACCCAGTAAAACAGACACATTTACACCAAGTAATACAGACATACACTGACACACAGTAACAAAGACATACACTGACACCCAGTAACACAGACACACACTTACAACAAGTAACACAGACATATACTGACACCAAGTAACAAAGACATACACGGATACCGTGTAACACAGGCACACAATGACACCAAGTAACAAAGACATGCACTGACGCCCAGTAACACACACTGATACACAGGAACACAGACACACACTCTCGCCAAGTTACAAAGACACACACTTCCACCAAGTAAAACAGACATACACTGACACCAAGTAACAAAGACATACACTTACACCAAGTAACAAAGACAGACAATTACACCAAGTATCAAAGAAATACACTTACACCAAGTATTTTGACACACACTGACACCAAGTAACAAAGACATGCACTGACACCAAGTCACAAAGACATACACTGATATCCAGTAACACAGACATACACTTACACCAAGTAACAAAGACATACAATTACACCAAGGAACAAAGACACACACTTACACCAAGTAACAAAGACAGACACTGATACCCAGTAACACAGACACACACTTACACCAAGTAACACAGCCATACACTGACAACAAGTAACAAAGACATACACTGATACCCAGTAACACAGACACACACACACTGACACCCAGTAACACAGAGAAACACTAATAAACAGTAACAAAGACATACACTGACACCAAGTAACACAGTCACACACTGACACCCAGTAACAAAGACATACACTGACACCAAGTCACTAAGACATACACTGATACCAAGTCACAAAGACATACACTGATACACAGTAACACAGACACACACTGACACCAAGTAACAAATACATACACTGACACCAAGTAACAAAGACATACACTTACACCAAGTAACAGAGACAGACAATTACACCAAGTATCAAAGACATACACTTACACCAAGTATTTTGACATACACTGACACCAAGTAACAAAGACATACACTGACACCAAGTCACAAAAACATACACTGATACCCAGGAACACAGACACACACTGATACCCAGTAACACTGAGACACACTGTCACCCAGTAACAAAGACATACACTGATACCAAGTCAGAAAGACACACACTGACACCCAGTAACAAAGAAATACACTGATACCAATCACAGAGACATACACTGATACCCAGTAACACAGACACACACTGACACCAAGTAACAAAGATATACACTGATCCCCAGTAACACAGACACACAATTACACCAAGTAACAAAGACAGACACTGATAACCAGTAACACAGACACACACTTTCACCAAGTAACAAAGACATACACTGACACCCAGTAACAAAGACATACACTGACACACAGTAACACAGACACACACGGACACCAAGTAACAAAGACACACACTTACACCAAGTAACACAGACACACACTGACACGCAGTAACACAGACACACACTTACACCAAGTAACAAAGACATACACTGACACCAAGTAGCAAAGACATACACTGATACCCAGTAACACAGGCACACTCGGACACCAAGGAACAAAGACACACACTTACACCAAGTAACACATACACACACAGACACCCAGTAACACAGACACACAATTACATCAAGTGACACAGACATACGATGACACCAAGTAACAAAGACATACACTGACACCAAGTAACACAGACACACACTGACACCCAGTAAAACAGACACACACTTACACCAAGTAACACAGACATACACTGACACCAAGTAACAAAGACATACACTGATACCCAGTAACACAGACACACACTTACACCAAGTAACACAGAGACACATTAAACCAAGTAACACAGACACACACTGACACCCAGTAAAACAGACACACACTTACACCAAGTAACACAGACATACACTGACACCAAGTAACAAAGACATACACTGATACCCAGTAACACAGACACACACTTACACCAAGTAACACAGAGACACATTAAACCAAGTAACACAGACACACACTTACACCAAGTAACAAAGACATACACTGACACCAAGTCACAAAGACATGCACTGATACCCAGTAAAACAGACACATTTACACCAAGTAATACAGACATACACTGACACACAGTAACAAAGACATACACTGACACCCAGTAACACAGACACACACTTACAACAAGTAACACAGACATATACTGACACCAAGTAACAAAGACATACACGGATACCCTGTAACACAGGCACACAATGACACCAAGTAACAAAGACATGAACTGACGCCCAGTAACACACACTGATACACAGGAACACAGACACACACTCTCGCCAAGTTACAAAGACACACACTTCCACCAAGTAAAACAGACATACACTGACACCAAGTAACAAAGACATACACTTACACCAAGTAACAAAGACAGACAATTACACCAAGTATCAAAGACATACACTTACACCAAGTATTTTGACATACACTGACACCAAGTAACAAAGACATGCACTGACACCAAGTCACAAAGACATACACTGATATCCAGTAACACAGACATACACTTACACCAAGTAACAATGACATACACTGACACCCAGTAACACAAACAAACACACACTGACACCCAGTAACACAGGGAAACACTAATAAACAGTAACAAAGACATACACTGACACCAAGTAACACAGTCACACACTGACACCCAGTAACAAAGACATGCACTGACACCAAGTCACTAAGACATACACTGATACCAAGTCACAAAGTCATACACTGATACACAGTGACACAGACACACACTGACACCAAGTAACAAATACATACAATGACACCAAGTAACAAAGACATACACTTACACCAAGTAACAAAGACATACACTGACACCAAGTAACAAAGACATACACTTACACCAAGTAACAGAGACAGACAATTACACCAAGTATCAAAGACATACACTTACACCAAGTATTTTGACATACACTGACACCAAGTAACAAAGACATACACTGACACCAAGTCACAAAGACATACACTGATACCCAGTAAAACAGACACACACTTACACCAAGTGACACAGACAAACACTGACACCAAGTAACAAAGACATACACTGATACCCAGTAACACAGACACACACTTACACCAAGTAACACAGACATACACTGACACCAAGTAACACAGACACACACTGACACCCAGTAAAACAGACACACACTTACACCAAGTAACACAGACATACACTGACAACAAGTAACAAAGACATACACTGATACCCAGTAACACAGACACACACTTACAACAAGTAACACAGACATACACTGACACCAAGTAACAAAGACACACATTACACCAAGTAACAAAGACAGACACTGATACCCAGTAACACAGACACACACTTACACCAAGTAACAAAGACATACACTTACACCAAGTAACAAAGACAGACAATTACACCAAGTATCAAAGACATACACTTACACCAAGTATTTTGACATACACTGACACCAAGTAACAAAGACATACACTGACACCAAGTCACAAAGACATACACTGATACCCCGGAACACAGACACACACTGATACCCAGTAACACTGAGACACACTGACACCCAGTAACAAAGACATACACTGATACCAAGTCAGAAAGACACACACTGACACCCAGTAACAAAGAAATACACTGATACCAATCACAGAGACATACACTGATACCCAGTAACACAGACACACACTGACACCAAGTAACAAAGACATACACTGATCCCCAGTAACACAGACACACAATTACACCAAGTAACAAAGACAGACACTGATAACCAGTAACACAGACACACACTTTCACCAAGTAACAAAGACATACACTGACACCCAGTAACAAAGACATACACTGACACAGTAACACAGACACACACGGACACCAAGTAACAAAGACACACACTTACACCAAGTAACACAGACACACACTGACACTCAGTAACAAAGACCCACACTTACACCAAGTAACAAAGACATACACTGACACCAAGTAGCAAAGACATACACTGATACCCAGTAACACAGGCACACTCGGACACCAAGTAACAAAGACACACACTTACACCAAGTAACACATACACACACAGACACCCAGTAACACAGACACACACTTACATCAAGTGACACAGACATACGATGACACCAAGTAACAAAGACATACACAGATACCCAGTAACACAGACAAACACTTACACCAAGTAACACAGACATACACTGACACCAAGTAACACAGACACACACTGACACCCAGTAAAACAGACACACACTTACACCAAGTAACACAGACATACACTGACACCAAGTAACAAAGACATACACTGATACCCAGTAACACAGACACACACTTACACCAAGTAACACAGAGACACATTAAACCAAGTAACACAGACACACACTTACACCAAGTAACACAGACATACACTGACACCAAGTAACAAAGACATACAATTACACCAAGTAACAAAGACACACACTTACACCAAGTAACAATGACATACACTGACACCCAGTAACACAAACAAACACACACTGACACCCAGTAACACAGAGAAACACTAATAAACTGTAACAAAGACATACACTGACACCAAGTAACACAGTCACACACTGACACCCAGTAATAAAGACATACATTGACACCAAGTCACTAAGACATACACTGATACCAAGTCACAAAGACATACACTGATACACAGTAACACAGACACACACTGACACCAAGTAACAAATACATACAATTACACCAAGTAACAAAGACAGACAATTACACCAAGTAACAAAGACATCCATTTACACCAAATATTTTGACAAACACTGACACCAAGTAACAAAGACATTCACTGATACCCAGTAACACAGACACACACTTACACCAAGTAACAAAGGCATACACTGACACCAAGTCAAAAAGACACACACTGACACCCAGTAACAAAGACATACACTGACACCAAGTCACAAAGACATACACTGATACCCAGTAACACAGACACACACATACACCAAGTAACACAGACAAACACTGACACCAAGTAACAAAGACATACACTGATAGCCAGGAACACAGACACACACTTATGCCAAGTAACACAGACACACACTTACACCAAGTAACAAAGACATACAATACACCAAGTAACACAGACATACACTGACACTAAGTAACAAAGACATACAATTACACCAAGTAACAAAGACACACACTTACACCAAGTAACACAGATATACACTGACACCAAGTAACAAAGACATACGATTACACCAAGTAACAAAGACACACACTTACACCAAGTAACAAAGACAGACACTGATACCCAGTAACACAGACACACACTTACACCAAGTAACACAGCCATACACTGACAACAAGTAACAAAGACATACACTGATACCCAGCAACACAGACACACACACACTGACACCCAGTAACACAGAGAAACACTAATAAACAGTAACAAAAACATACACTGACACCAAGTAACAAAGGCATACACTGACACCAAGTCAAAAAGACACACACTGACTCCCAGTAACAAAGACATACACTGACACCAAGTCACAAAGACATACACTGATACCCAGTAACACAGACACACACTTACCCCAAGTAACACAGACACACATTAAAGCAAGTAACAAAGACATACACTAACACCAAGTAACACAGACATACACTGACACCAAGTAACAAAGACATACAATTACACCAAGTAACAAAGACACACACTTACACCAAGTAACAAAGACAGACACTGATACCCAGTAACACAGACACACACTTACACCAAGTAACACAGCCATACACTGACAACAAGTAACAAAGACATACACTGATACCCAGTAACACAGACACACACACACTGACACCCAGTAACACAGAGAAACACTAATAAACAGTAACAAAGACATACACTGACACCAAGTAACACAGTCACACACTGACACCCAGTAACAAAGACATACACTGACACCAAGTCACTAAGACATACACTGATACCAAGTCACAAAGACATACACTGATACACAGTAACACAGACACACACTGACACCAAGTAACAAATACATACACTGACACCAAGTAACAAAGACATACACTTACACCAAGTAACAAAGACAGACAATTACACCAAGTATCAAAGACATACACTTACACCAAGTATTTTGACATACACTGACACCAAGTAACAAAGACATACACTGACACCAAGTCACAAAGACATACACTGATACCCAGGAACACAGACACACACTGATACCCAGTAACACTGAGACACACTGACACCCAGTAACAAAGACATACACTGATACCAAGTCAGAAAGACACACACTGACACCCAGTAACAAAGAAATACACTGATACCAATCACAGAGACATACACTGATACCCAGTAACACAGACACACACTGACACCAAGTAACAAAGACATACACTGATCCCCAGTAACACAGACACACAATTACACCAAGTAACAAAGACAGACACTGATAACCAGTAACACAGACACACACTTTCACCAAGTAACAAAGACATACACTGACACCCAGTAACAGAGACATACACTGACACACAGTAACACAGACACACACGGACACCAAGTAACAAAGACACACACTTACACCAAGTAACACAGACACACACTGACACGCAGTAACACAGACACACACTTACACCAAGTAACAAAGACATACACTGACACCAAGTAGCAAAGACATACACTGATACCCAGTAACACAGGCACACTCGGACACCAAGTAACAAAGACACACACTTACACCAAGTAACACATACACACACAGACACCCAGTAACACAGACGCACACTTACATCAAGTGACACAGACATACGATGACACCAAGTAACAAAGACATAGACAGATACCCAGTAACACAGACACACACTTACACCATGTAACACAGACATACACTGACACCAAGTAACACAGACACACACTGACACCCAGTAAAACAGACACACACTTACACCAAGTAACACAGACATACACTGACACCATGTAACAAAGACATACACTGATACCCAGTAACACAGACACACACTTACACCAAGTAACACAGAGACACATTAAACCAAGTAACACAGACACACACTTACACCAAGTAACACAGACATACACTGACACCAAGTGAAAAAGACATACAATTACACCAAGTAACAAAGACACACACTTACACCAAGTAACAATGACATACACTGACACCCAGTAACACAAACAAACACACACTGACACCCAGTAACACAGAGAAACACTAATAAACTGTAACAAAGACATACACTGACACCAAGTAACACAGTCACACACTGACACCCAGTAACAAAGACATACACTGACACCAAGTCACTAAGACATACACTGATACCAAGTCACAAAGACATACACTGATACACAGTAACACAGAAACACACTGACACCAAGTAACAAATACATACAATTACACCAAGTAACAAAGACAGCCAATTACACCAAGTAACAAAGACATCCACTTACACCAAATATTTTGACAAACACTGACACCAAGTAACAAAGACATACACTGATACCCAGTAACACAGACACACACTTACACCAAGTAACACAGAGACACATTAAACCAAGTAACACAGACACACACTTACACCAAGTAACAAAGACATACACTGACACCAAGTCACAAAGACATACACTGATACCCAGTAAAACAGACACATTTACACCAAGTAATACAGACATACACTGACACACAGTAACAAAGACATACACTGACACCCAGTAACACAGACACACACTTACAACAAGTAACACAGACATATACTGACACCAAGTAACAAAGACATACACGGATACCCTGTAACACAGGCACACAATGACACCAAGTAACAAAGACATGCACTGACGCCCAGTAACACACACTGATACACAGGAACACAGACACACACTCTCGCCAAGTTACAAAGACACACACTTCCACCAAGTAAAACAGACATACACTAACACCAAGTAACAAAGACATACACTTACACCAAGTAACAAAGACAGACAATTACACCAAGTATCAAAGACATACACTTACACCAAGTATTTTGACATACACTGACACCAAGTAACAAAGACATGCACTGACACCAAGTAACAAAGACATTCACTGATACCCAGTAACACAGACACACACTTACACCAAGTAACAAAGGCATACACTGACACCAAGTCAAAAAGACACACACTGACACCCAGTAACAAAGACATACACTGACACCAAGTCACAAAGACATACACTGATACCCAGTAACACAGACACACACATACACCAAGTAACACAGACAAACACTGACACCAAGTAACAAAGACATACACTGATAGCCAGGAACACAGACACACACTTATGCCAAGTAACACAGACACACACTTACACCAAGTAACAAAGACATACAATACACCAAGTAACACAGACATACACTGACACTAAGTAACAAAGACATACAATTACACCAAGTAACAAAGACACACACTTACACCAAGTAACACAGATATACACTGACACCAAGTAACAAAGACATACGATTACACCAAGTAACAAAGACACACACTTACACCAAGTAACAAAGACAGACACTGATACCCAGTAACACAGACACACACTTACACCAAGTAACACAGCCATACACTGACAACAAGTAACAAAGACATACACTGATACCCAGCAACACAGACACACACACACTGACACCCAGTAACACAGAGAAACACTAATAAACAGTAACAAAAACATACACTGACACCAAGTAACAAAGGCATACACTGACACCAAGTCAAAAAGACACACACTGACTCCCAGTAACAAAGACATACACTGACACCAAGTCACAAAGACATACACTGATACCCAGTAACACAGACACACACTTACCCCAAGTAACACAGACACACATTAAAGCAAGTAACAAAGACATACACTAACACCAAGTAACACAGACATACACTGACACCAAGTAACAAAGACATACAATTACACCAAGTAACAAAGACACACACTTACACCAAGTAACAAAGACAGACACTGATACCCAGTAACACAGACACACACTTACACCAAGTAACACAGCCATACACTGACAACAAGTAACAAAGACATACACTGATACCCAGTAACACAGACACACACACACTGACACCCAGTAACACAGAGAAACACTAATAAACAGTAACAAAGACATACACTGACACCAAGTAACACAGTCACACACTGACACCCAGTAACAAAGACATACACTGACACCAAGTCACTAAGACATACACTGATACCAAGTCACAAAGACATACACTGATACACAGTAACACAGACACACACTGACACCAAGTAACAAATACATACACTGACACCAAGTAACAAAGACATACACTTACACCAAGTAACAAAGACAGACAATTACACCAAGTATCAAAGACATACACTTACACCAAGTATTTTGACATACACTGACACCAAGTAACAAAGACATACACTGACACCAAGTCACAAAGACATACACTGATACCCAGGAACACAGACACACACTGATACCCAGTAACACTGAGACACACTGACACCCAGTAACAAAGACATACACTGATACCAAGTCAGAAAGACACACACTGACACCCAGTAACAAAGAAATACACTGATACCAATCACAGAGACATACACTGATACCCAGTAACACAGACACACACTGACACCAAGTAACAAAGACATACACTGATCCCCAGTAACACAGACACACAATTACACCAAGTAACAAAGACAGACACTGATAACCAGTAACACAGACACACACTTTCACCAAGTAACAAAGACATACACTGACACCCAGTAACAGAGACATACACTGACACACAGTAACACAGACACACACGGACACCAAGTAACAAAGACACACACTTACACCAAGTAACACAGACACACACTGACACGCAGTAACACAGACACACACTTACACCAAGTAACAAAGACATACACTGACACCAAGTAGCAAAGACATACACTGATACCCAGTAACACAGGCACACTCGGACACCAAGTAACAAAGACACACACTTACACCAAGTAACACATACACACACAGACACCCAGTAACACAGACACACACTTACATCAAGTGACACAGACATACGATGACACCAAGTAACAAAGACATAGACAGATACCCAGTAACACAGACACACACTTACACCATGTAACACAGACATACACTGACACCAAGTAACACAGACACACACTGACACCCAGTAAAACAGACACACACTTACACCAAGTAACACAGACATACACTGACACCATGTAACAAAGACATACACTGATACCCAGTAACACAGACACACACTTACACCAAGTAACACAGAGACACATTAAACCAAGTAACACAGACACACACTTACACCAAGTAACACAGACATACACTGACACCAAGTAACAAAGACATACAATTACACCAAGTAACAAAGACACACACTTACACCAAGTAACAATGACATACACTGACACCCAGTAACACAAACAAACACACACTGACACCCAGTAACACAGAGAAACACTAATAAACTGTAACAAAGACATACACTGACACCAAGTAACACAGTCACACACTGACACCCAGTAACAAAGACATACACTGACACCAAGTCACTAAGACATACACTGATACCAAGTCACAAAGACATACACTGATACACAGTAACACAGAAACACACTGACACCAAGTAACAAATACATACAATTACACCAAGTAACAAAGACAGCCAATTACACCAAGTAACAAAGACATCCACTTACACCAAATATTTTGACAAACACTGACACCAAGTAACAAAGACATACACTGATACCCAGTAACACAGACACACACTTACACCAAGTAACACAGAGACACATTAAACCAAGTAACACAGACACACACTTACACCAAGTAACAAAGACATACACTGACACCAAGTCACAAAGACATACACTGATACCCAGTAAAACAGACACATTTACACCAAGTAATACAGACATACACTGACACACAGTAACAAAGACATACACTGACACCCAGTAACACAGACACACACTTACAACAAGTAACACAGACATATACTGACACCAAGTAACAAAGACATACACGGATACCCTGTAACACAGGCACACAATGACACCAAGTAACAAAGACATGCACTGACGCCCAGTAACACACACTGATACACAGGAACACAGACACACACTCTCGCCAAGTTACAAAGACACACACTTCCACCAAGTAAAACAGACATACACTAACACCAAGTAACAAAGACATACACTTACACCAAGTAACAAAGACAGACAATTACACCAAGTATCAAAGACATACACTTACACCAAGTATTTTGACATACACTGACACCAAGTAACAAAGACATGCACTGACACCAAGTCACAAAGACATACACTGATATCCAGTAACACAGACATACACTTACACCAAGTAACAATGACATACACTGACACCCAGTAACACAAACAAACACACACTGACACCCAGTAACACAGAGAAACACTAATAAACAGTAACAAAGACATACACTGACACCAAGTAACACAGTCACACACTGACACCCAGTAACAAAGACATACACTGACACCAAGTCACTAAGACATACACTGATACCAAGTCACAAAGACATACACTGATACACAGTGACACAGACACACACTGACACCAAGTAACAAATACATACAATGACACCAAGTAACAAAGACATACACTTACACCAAGTAACAAAGACATACACTGACACCAAGTAACAAAGACATACACTTACACCAAGTAACAGAGACAGACAATTACACCAAGTATCAAAGACATACACTTACACCAAGTATTTTGACATACACTGACACCAAGTAACAAAGACATACACTGACACCAAGTCACAAAGACATACACTGATACCCAGTAAAACAGACACACACTTACACCAAGTGACACAGACAAACACTGACACCAAGTAACAAAGACATACACTGATACCCAGTAACACAGACACACACTTACACCAAGTAACACAGACATACACTGACACCAAGTAACACAGACACACACTGACACCCAGTAAAACAGACACACACTTACACCAAGTAACACAGACATACACTGACAACAAGTAACAAAGACAAACACTGATACCCAGTAACACAGACACACACTTACAACAAGTAACACAGACATACACTGACACCAAGTAACAAAGACATACAATGATACCCAGGAACACAGACACACACTTACACCAAGTAACACAGACACACATTAAACCAAGTAACAAAGACATACACTAACACCAAGTAACACAGACATACACTGACACCAAGTAACAAAGACATACAATTACACCAAGTAACAAAGACACACACTTACACCAAGTAACAATGACATACACTGACACCCAGTAACACAAACAAACACACACTGACACCCAGTAACACAGAGAAACACTAATAAACTGTAACAAAGACATACACTGACACCAAGTAACACAGTCACACACTGACACCCAGTAACAAAGACATACACTGACACCAAGTCACTAAGACATACACTGATACCAAGTCACAAAGACATACACTGATACACAGTAACACAGAAACACACTGACACCAAGTAACAAATACATACAATTACACCAAGTAACAAAGACAGACAATTAAACCAAGTAACAAAGACATCCACTTACACCAAATATTTTGACAAACACTGACACCAAGTAACAAAGACATACACTGATACCCAGTAACACAGACACACACTTACACCAAGTAACACAGAGACACATTAAACCAAGTAACACAGACACACACTTACACCAAGTAACAAAGACATACACTGACACCAAGTCACAAAGACATACACTGATACCCAGTAAAACAGACACATTTACACCAAGTAATACAGACATACACTGACACACAGTAACAAAGACATACACTGACACCCAGTAACACAGACAGACACTTACAACAAGTAACACAGACATATACTGACACCAAGTAACAAAGACATACACGGATACCCTGTAACACAGGCACACAATGACACCAAGTAACAAAGACATGCACTGACGCCCAGTAACACACACTGATACACAGGAACACAGACAAACACTCTCGCCAAGTTACAAAGACACACACTTCCACCAAGTAAAACAGACATACACTGACACCAAGTAACAAAGACAGACAATTACACCAAGTATCAAAGACATACACTTACACCAAGTATTTTGACATACACTGACACCAAGTAACAAAGACATGCACTGACACCAAGTCACAAAGACATACACTGATATCCAGTAACACAGACATACACTTACACCAAGTAACAATGACATACACTGACACCCAGTAACACAAACAAACACACACTGACACCCAGTAACACAGAGAAACACTAATAAACAGTAACAAAGACATACACTGACACCAAGTAACACAGTCACACACTGACACCCAGTAACAAAGACATACACTGACACCAAGTCACTAAGACATACACTGATACCAAGTCACAAAGACATACACTGATACACAGTGACACAGACACACACTGACACCAAGTAACAAATACATACAATGACACCAAGTAACAAAGACATACACTTACACCAAGTAACAAAGACATACACTGACACCAAGTAACAAAGACATACACTTACACCAAGTAACAGAGACAGACAATTACACCAAGTATCAAAGACATACACTTACACCAAGTATTTTGACATACACTGACACCAAGTAACAAAGATATACACTGACACCAAGTCACAAAGACATACACTGATACCCAGTAAAACAGACACACACTTACACCAAGTGACACAGACAAACACTGACACCAAGTAACAAAGACATACACTGATACCCAGTAACACAGACACACACTTACACCAAGTAACACAGACATACACTGACACCAAGTAACACAGACACACACTGACACCCAGTAAAACAGACACACACTTACACCAAGTAACACAGACATACACTGACAACAAGTAACAAAGACATACACTGATACCCAGTAACACAGACACACACTTACAACAAGTAACACAGACATACACTGACACCAAGTAACAAAGACATACAATGATACCAAGGAACACAGACACACACTTACACCAAGTAACACAGACACACATTAAACCAAGTAACAAAGACATACACTAACACCAAGTAACACAGACATACACTGACACCAAGTAACAAAGACATACAATTACACCAAGTAACAAAGACACACATTTACACCAAGTAACAAAGACAGACACTGATACCCAGTAACACAGACACACACTTACACCAAGTAACAAAGACATACACTTACACCAAGTAACAAAGACAGACAATTACACCAAGTATCAAAGACATACACTTACACCAAGTATCAAAGACACACACTTACACCAAGTCACAAAGACATACACTGATACCCAGGAACACAGACACACACTGATACCCAGTAACACTGAGACACACTGACACCCAGTAACAAAGACATACACTGATACCAAGTCAGAAAGACACACACTGACACCCAGTAACAAAGAAATACACTGATACCAATCACAGAGACATACAATGATACCCAGTAACACAGACACACACTGACACCAAGTAACAAAGACATACACTGATCCCCAGTAACACAGACACACAATTACACCAAGTAACAAAGACAGACACTGATAACCAGTAACACAGACACACACTTTCACCTAGTAACAAAGACATACACTGACACCCAGTAACAAAGACATACACTGACACACAGTAACACAGACACACACGGACACCAAGTAACAAAGACACACACTTACACCAAGTAACACAGACACACACTGACACGCAGTAACACAGACCCACACTGACACCAAGTAACAAAGACATACACTGACACCAAGTAGCAAAGACATACACTGATACCCAGTAACACAGGCACACTCGGACACCAAGTAACAAAGACACACACTTACACCAAGTAACACAGACATACACTGACACCAAGTAACACAGACACACACTGACACCCAGTAAAACAGACACACACTTACACCAAGTAACACAGACATACACTGACACCAAGTAACAAAGACATACACTGATACCCAGTAACACAGACACACACTTACACCAAGTAACACAGAGACACATTAAACCAAGTAACACAGACACACACTTACACCAAGTAACACAGACATACACTGACACCAAGTAACAAAGACATACAATTACACCCAGTAACAAAGACATACACTGACACCAAGTCACTAAGACATACACTGATACCAAGTCACAAAGACATACACTGATACACAGTAACACAGACACACACTGACACCAAGTAACAAAGACATACACTTACACCAAGTAACAAAGACAGACAATTACACCAAGTATCAAAGACATACACTTACACCAAGTATTTTGACATACACTGACACCAAGTAACAAAGACATACACTGACACCAAGTCACAAAGACATACACTGATACCCAGGAACACAGACACACACTGATACCCAGTAACACTGAGACACACTGACACCCAGTAACAAAGACATACACTGACCCCAAGTCAGAAAGACACACACTGACACCCAGTAACAAAGAAATACACTGATACCAATCACAGAGACATACACTGATACCCAGTAACACAGACACACACTGACACCAAGTAACAAAGACATACAATGATCCCCAGTAACACAGACACACAATTACACCAAGTAACAAAGACAGACACTGATAACCAGTAACACAGACACACACTTTCACCAAGTAACAAAGACATACACTGACACCCAGTAACAAAGACATACACTGACACACAGTAACACAGACACACACGGACACCAAGTAACAAAGACACACACTTACACCAAGTAACACAGACACACACTGACACGCAGTAACACAGACACACACTTACACCAAGTAACAAAGACATACACTGACACCAAGTAGCAAAGACATACACTGATACCCAGTAACACAGGCACACTCGGACACCAAGTAACAAAGACACACACTTACACCAAGTAACACATACACACACAGACACCCAGTAACACAGACACACACTTACATCAAGTGACACAGACATACGATGACACCAAGTAACAAAGACATATACAGATACCCAGTAACACAGACACACACTTACACCATGTAACACAGACATACACTGACACCAAGTAACACAGACACACACTGACACCCAGTAAAACAGAAACACACTTACACCAAGTAACACAGGCATACACTGACACCAAGTAACAAAGACATACACTGATACCCAGTAACACAGACACACACTTACACCAAGTAACACAGAGACACATTAAACCAAGTAACACAGACACACACTTACACCAAGTAACACAGACATACACTGACACCAAGTAACAAAGACATACAATTACACCAAGTAACAAAGACACACACTTACACCAAGTAACAATGACATACACTGACACCCAGTAACACAAACAAACACACACTGACACCCAGTAACACAGAGAAACACTAATAAACTGTAACAAAGACATACACTGACACCAAGTAACACAGTCACACACTGACACCCAGTAACAAAGACATACACTGACACCAAGTCACTAAGACATACACTGATACACAGTAACACAGAAACACACTGACACCAAGTAACAAATACATACAATTACACCAAGTAACAAAGACAGACAATTACACCAAGTAACAAAGACATCCACTTACACCAAATATTTTGACAAACACTGACACCAAGTAACAAAGACATTCACTGATACCCAGTAACACAGACACACACTTACACCAAGTAACAAAGGCATACACTGACACCAAGTCAAAAAGACACACACTGACACCCAGTAACAAAGACATACACTGACACCAAGTCACAAAGACATACACTGATACCCAGTAACACAGACACACACATACACCAAGTAACACAGACAAACACTGACACCAAGTAACAAAGACATACACTGATACCCAGGAACACAGACACACACTTACCCCAAGTAACACAGACACACACTTACACCAAGTAACAAAGACATACACTTACACCAAGTAACACAGACATACACTGACACTAAGTAACAAAGACATACAATTACACCAAGTAACAAAGACACACACTTACACCAAGTAACACAGATATACACTGACACCAAGTAACAAAGACATACACTGACACCCAGTAACACAGACACACACGGACACCAAGTAACAAAGACACACACTTACACCAAGTAACACAGACACACACTGACACCCAGTAACACAGACACACACTTACATCAAGTAACACAGACATACACTGACACCAAGTAACAAAGACATACACTGATACCCAGTAACACTGACACACACTTACACCAAGTAACACGGACATACACTGTCACCAAGTAACAAAGACATACACTGATAACCAGGAACACAGACACACACATACACCAAGTAACACAGACACACACTTACACCAAATAACAAAGACATACACTAACACCAAGTAACACAGACATACACTGACACCAAGAAACAAAGACATACAATTACTCCAAGTAACAAAGACACACACTTACACCAAGTAACAAAGACAGACACAGATACCCAGTAACACAGACACACACTTACACCAAGTAACAAAGACATACACTTACACCCAGTAACACAAACAAACACACACTGACACACAGTAACACAGAGAAACACTAATAAAAAGTAACAAAGACATACACTGACACCAATTAACACAGTCACACACTGACACCCAGTAACAAAGACATACACTGACACCAAGTCACAAAGACATACACTGATACCCAGTAACACAGACACACACTGACACCAAGTAAAAAAGACAGACACTGACACCAAGTAACAAAGACATACACTTACACCAAGTAACAAAGACAGACAATTACACCAAGTAACAAAGACATCCACTTACACCAAATATTTTGACATACACTGACACCAAGTAACAAAGACATACACTGATACCCAGTAACACAGACACACAATTAGACCAAGTAACAAAGACATCCACTGACCCCAAGTCACAAAGACACACACTGACACCCAGTAACAAAGACATGCACTGACACCAAGTCACAAAGACATACACTGATAGCCAGTAACACAGACACACACTTACACCAAGTAACACAGACATACACTGACACCAAGTAACAAAGACATACAATTACACCAAGTAACAAAGACACACACTTACACCAAGTAACAATGACATACACTGACACCCACTAACACAAACAAACACACACTGACACCCATTAACACAGAGAAACACTAATAAACTGTAACAAAGACATACACTGAACACCAAGTAACACAGTCACACACTGACACCCAGTAACAAAGACATACACTGACACCAAGTCACTAAGACATACACTGATACCCAGTAACACAGACGCACACTTACACCAAGTAACAAAGACAAAGACTTACACCAAGTAACACAGACATACACTGACAACAAGTCACAAACACATACACTGACACGAAGTAACAAAGACAGACTATTACACCAAGTAATAAATACATTCACCTACACCAAGTATTTTGACATACACTGACACAAAGTAACAAAGACATACACTGATACCCAGTCACACAGACACACACTTACACCAAGTAACAAAGACGTTCACTGACACCAAGTCACAAAGACACACACTGACACCCAGTAACAAAGACATACACTGACACCAAGTAACAAAGACATACACTGATACCCAGTAACACAGACACACACTTACACCAAGTAACAAAGACATACACTGACACCAAGTCACAAAGACACACATTGACAACCAGTAACAAAGACATACACTGACACCGAGTCACAAAGACATACACTGATACCCAGTAACAAAGACATACACTGATACCCAGTAACACAGACACACACTTACACCAAGTAACAAAGACATACACTGACACTAAGTCACAAAGACACAAACTGACACCAAGTAACAAAGACATACACTGACACCCAGTAACAAAGACATCCACTGACAACAAGTCGCAAACACATACACTGACACCAAGTAACAAAGACATACACTGACACCCAGTAACACAAACAAACACACACTGACACCCAGTAACACAGAGAAACACTAATAAACTGTAACAAAGACATACACTGACACCAAGTAACATAGTCACACACTGACACCCAGTAACAAAGACATACACTGACACCAAGTCACTAAGACATACACTGATACCAAGTCACAAAGACATACACTGATACACAGTAACACAGACACACACTGACACCAAGTAACAAATACATACAATTACACCAAGTAACAAAGACAGACAATTACACCAAGTAACAAAGACATCCACTTACACCAAATATTTTGACAAACACTGACACCAAGTAACAAAGACATTCACTGATACCCAGTAACACAAACAAACACACACTGACACCCAGTAACACAGAGAAACACTAATAAACAGTAACAAAGACATACACTGACACCAAGTAACACAGTCACACACTGACACCCAGTAACAAAGACATACACTGACACCAAGTCACTAAGACATACACTGATACCAAGTCACAAAGACATACACTGATACACAGTAACACAGACACACACTGACACCAAGTAACAAATACATACAATGACACCAAGTAACAAAGACATACACTTACACCAAGTAACAAAGACATACACTGACACCAAGTAACAAAGACATACACTTACACCAAGTAACAGAGACAGACAATTACACCAAGTATCAAAGACATACACTTACACCAAGTATTTTGACATACACTGACACCAAGTAACAAAGACATACACTGACACCAAGTCACAAAGACATACACTGATACCCAATAAAACAGACACACACTTACACCAAGTGACACAGACAAACACTGACACCAAGTAACATAGACATACACTGATACCCAGTAACACAGACACACACTTACACCAAGTAACACAGACATACACTGACACCAAGTAACACAGACACACACTGACACCCAGTAAAACAGACACACTCTTACACCAAGTAACACAGACATACACTGACAACAAGTAACAAAGACATACACTGATACCCAGTAACACAGACACACACTTACAACAAGTAACACAGACATACACTGACACCAAGTAACAAAGACATACAATGATACCCAGGAACACAGACACACACTTACACCAAGTAACACAGACACACATTAAACCAAGTAACAAAGACATACACTAACACCAAGTAACACAGACATACACTGACACCAAGTAACAAAGACATACAATTACACCAAGTAACAAAGACACACACTTACACCAAGTAACAAAGACAGACACTGATACCCAGTAACACAGACACACACTTACACCAAGTAACAAAGACATACACTTACACCAAGTAACAAAGACAGACAATTACACCAAGTATCAAAGACATACACTTACACCAAGTATTTTGACATACACTGACACCAAGTAATAAAGACATACACTGACACCAAGTCACAAAGACATACACTGATACCCAGGAACACAGACACACACTGATACCCAGTAACACTGAGACACACTGAAACCCAGTAACAAAGACATACACTGACCCCAAGTCACAAAGACACACACTGACACCCAGTAACAAAGACATGCACTGACACCAAATCACAAAGACATACACTGATAGCCAGTAACACAGACACACACTTACACCTAGTAACACAGACATACACTGAAACCCAGCAACACAGACACACACTTACACCAAGTAAAAAATACATTCACTGACACCCAGTAACAAAGACATGCACTGACACCCAGTAACACAGAAACACACGGACACCAAGTAACAAAGACACAGACTTACACCAAGTAACGCAGACATACACTGACACCAAGTAACAAAGAAATACACTGATACCCAGGAACACAGACACACACTTACACCAAGTAACACAGTCACACACTTACACCAAGTAACAAAGACATACACTTATACCAAGTAACACAGACATACACTGACACCAAGTTACAAAGACATACAATTACACCAAGTAACAAAGACACACACTTACACCAAGTTACAAAGACAGACACTGATACCCAGTAACACAGACACACAGTTACACCAAGTAACAAAGACATACACAGACACCCAGTAACACAAACAAACACACACTGACACCCAATAACACAGAGAAACACTAATAAACAGTAACACAGACATACACTGACACCAAGTAACACAGACACATACTGACACACAGTAACAAAGACATACACTGACACCAAGTCACAAAGACAAGCACTGATACCAAGTCACAAAGACATACACTGATACCCAGCAACACAGACACACACTTACACCAAGTAACACAGTCACACACTTACACCAAGTAACAAAGACATACACTTACACCCAGTAACACAGACACACACGGACACCAAGTAACAAAGTCACACACTTACACCAAGTAACACAGACACACACTGACACCCAGTAACACAAACAAACACACTGACACCCAGTAACACAGACACACACTGACACCAAGTAACAAAGACATGCACTGACACCCAGTAACACGGACACACACTGACAATAAGTAACAAAGACAGACTATTACACCAAGTAATAAATACATACACCTACACCAAGTATTTTGACATACACTGACAACAAGTAACAAAGACATACACTGATACCCAGTAACACAGACACACACTTACACCAAGTAACAAAGACATACACTGACACCAAGTCACAAAGACACACACTGACACCCAGTAACAAAGACATACACTGACACCAAGTAACAAAGACATACACTGATACCCAGCAACACAGACAAACACTTACACCAAGTAACAAAGACATACACTGACACCAAGTAACACAGAGACACACTGACACCAAGTAACAAAGACATGCACTGACACCCAGTAACACGGACACACACTGGGCGGCACAGTGGCGCAGTGGTTAGCACTGCAGCCTCACAGCTCCAGGGACCCGGGTTCGATTCTGGGTACTGCCTGTGCGGAGTTTGCAAGTTCTCCCTGTGTCTGCGTGGGTTTTATCCGGGTGCTCCGGTTTCCTACCCACATGCCAAAGACTTGCAGGTTGGTAGGTTAATTGGCCATTATAAATTGCCTCTAGTATAGGTAGGTGGTAGGGAAATATATAGGGACCGGTGCGGATGTTATTGGAATATGGGATTCGTGTAGGATGAGTATAAATGGTTGGTTAATGGTCGGCACAGACTCGGTGGGCCGAAGGGCCTGTTTCAGTGCTGTATCTCGAAACTAAACTAAATACTGACACCTAGTGTCACATGCACACACTGAACCCCAGTAACAAAGACATACACTTACACCAAGGAACAAAGACACATACTTACACCAAGTAACACAGACATACACTGACACCAAGTAACAAAGACATACACTTACACCAAGTAACAAAGACACATACTTACACCAGGTAACACAGACATACACTGACACCAAATAACAAAGACATACACTTACACCAAGTAACAAAGACAGACAATTACACCAAGTAACAAAGACATACACTTACACCAAGTAACAAAGACATACACTTACACCAAGTATTTTGACATACACTTGCACCAAGTATTTTGACATACACTGACACCCAGTAACTAAGACACACAATGACACCAAGTCACAAACACACACACTGACCCCCAGTAACACAGACACACACTTCCACCAAGTAACAAAGACATACACTTGCACCAAGTAACAAAGACAAACACTGACACCCAGTAACACAAACAAACACACATAGACACCCAGTAACACAGAGAAACACTAATACACAGTAACACAGACATATACTGACACCCAGTAACAAAGACATACACTGACACCAAGTCACAAAGTCATACACTGATACCAAGTCACAAAGACATACACTGATACCCCGTAACACAGACACACACTGACACCAAGTAACAAAGACATACACTGACACCAAGTAACAAAGACATACAATTACACCAAGTAACAAAGACATACACATACACCAAGTATTTTGACATACACTGACACCAAGTAACAAAGACATATACTGACACCCAGTAACACAGACACACACTTACACCAAGTAACAAAGACATACACTGACACCAAGTCACAAAGACACACACTGACACCCAGTAACAAAGACATACACTGACACCAAGTCACAAAGACATACACTGACACCAAGTCACAAAGACACACACTGACACCCAGTAACAAAGACATACACTGACACCAAGTCACAAAGACATACACTGATACCCAGTAACAAAGACAGACACTGATACCCAGTAACACAGACGCACACTTACACCAAGTAACAAAGACATAGACTTACACCTAGTAACACAGACATACACTTACACCAAGTATTTTGACATACACTTACACCAAGTAACAAAGACATACAATGACACCCAGTAACAAAGACATTCACTGACAACAAGTCACAAACACATACACTGACACCAAGTAACAAAGACATACACTTACAGCAAGTAACAAAGACATACACTGACTCCCAGGAACACAGACACACACTGACACCAAGTAACAAAGACACACACTTACACCAAGTAACACAGACATACACTGACAATAAGTAACAAAGACAGACTATTACACCAAGTAATAAATACATACACCTACACCAAGTATTTTGACATACACTGACAACAAGTAACAAAGACATACACTGATACCCAGTAACACAGACACACACTTACACCAAGTAACAAAGACATACACTGACACCAAGTCACAAAGACACACACTGACACCCAGTAACAAAGACATACACTGACACCAAGTAACAAAGACATACACTGATACCCAGCAACACAGACAAACACTTACACCAAGTAACAAAGACATACACTGACACCAAGTCACAATGACACACACTGACACCCAGTAACAAAGACATACACTGACACCAAGTAACAAAGACATACACTGATACCCAGCAACACAGACATACACTTACAGCACGTAACAAAGACATACACTGACTCCCAGGAACACAGACACACACTGACACCAAGTAACAAAGACACACACTTACACCAAGTAACACAGACATACACTGACACGAAGTAACAAAGACAGACTATTACACCAAGTAATAAATACATACACCTACACCAAGTATGTTGACATACACTGACACCAAGTAACAAAGGCATACACGGATACCCAGTAACACAGACACACACTTACACCAAGTAACAAAGACATACACTGACACCAAGTCACAAAGACACACACTGACACCCAGTAACAAAGACATACACTGACACCCAGTAACACAGACACACACGGACACCAAGTAACAAAGACACACACTTACACCAAGTAACACAGACACACACTGACACCCAGTAACACAAACAAACACACTGACAACCAGTAACACAGACACACACTGACACCAAGTAACAAAGACATACACTGACATCAAGTAACACAGACACACACAGGGCGTCACAGCTCCAGGGACCCGGGTTCGATTCTGGGCACTGCCTGTGCGGAGTTTGCAAGTTCTCCCTGTGTCTGCGTGGGTTTTATCCGGGTGCTCCGGTTTCCCACCCACATGCCAAAGACTTGCAGTTTGGTAGGTTAATTGGCCATTATAAATTGCCCCTAGTATAGGTAGGTGGTAGGGAAATATATAGGGACCGGTGGGGATGTTATTGGAATATGGGATTCGTGTAGGATTAGTATAAATGGTTGGTTAATGGTCGGCACAGACTCGGTGGGCCGAAGGGCCTGTTTCAGTGCTGTATCTCGAAACTAAACTAAATACTGACACCTAGTGTCACATGCACACACTGAACCCCAGTAACAAAGACATACACTTACACCAAGTAACAAAGACACATACTTACACCAAGTAACACAGACATACACTGACACCAAGTAACAAAGACATACACTTACACCAAGTAACAAAGACACATACTTACACCAAGTAACACAGACATACACTGACACCAAGTAACAATGACATACAATTACACCAAGTAACAAAGACAGACAATTACACCAAGTAACAAAGACATACACTTACACCAAGTAACAAAGACATACACTTACACCAAGTATTTTGACATACACTTGCACCAAGTATTTTGACATACACTGACACCCAGCAACTAAGACACACAATGACACCAAGTCACAAACACATACACTGACCCCCAGTAACACAGACACACACTTACACCAAGTAACAAAGACATACACTTGCACCAAGTAACAAAGACATGCACTGACAACCAGTAATTAAGACATACAATAACACCAAGTCACAAACACATAAACTGACACCAAGTAGCAAAGACATACACTTACACCAAGGAACAAAGACATACACTGACACCCAGTAACAAAGAAGTCCACTGACAACAAGTGACTAACACATACACTGACACCAAGTAACAATGACATACACTTGCACCAAGTAACAAAGACATACACTGACACCCAGGAACACAGACACACATTGACACAAAGTAACAAAGACACACACTTACACCAAGTAACAAAGACATTCACTGACACCAAGGAACAAAGACAGACAATTACACCAAGTAACAAAGACATACACTTACACCAAGTATTTTGACATGCACTGACACCAAGTAACAAAGACATTCACTTATACCCAGTAACACAGACACACACTTACACCAAGTAACAAAGACATTCACTGACACCAAGTCACAAAGACACACACTGACACCCAGTAACACAGACACACACTGACACCAAGTAACACAGACACACACTGACACCCAGTAAAAAAGACATACACTGACACCAAGTCACAAAGACATACACTGATACCAAGTCACAAAGACATACACTGATACCCAGTAACACAGACACACACTTACACCAAGTAACAAAGACATACACTGACACCAAGTCACAAAGACATACACTGATACCCAGTAACAAAGACATACACTGATACCCAGTAACACAGACACACACTGATACCCAGTAACACAGAAACACACTTACACCAAGTAACAAAGACATACACTGACACCAAGTCACTAAGACACACACTGACACCAAGTAACAAAGACATACACTGACACCAAGTCACAAAGACATACACTGATACCCAGTAACAAAGACACACACTGACAACAAGTCACAAACACATACACTGACACCAAGTAACCAAGACATACACTTACAGCAAGTAACAAAGACATACACTGACTCCCAGGAACACAGACACACACTGACACCAAGTAACAAAGACACACACTTACACCAAGTAACACAGACATACACTGACACGAAGTAACAAAGACAGACTATTACACCAAGTAATAAATACATACACCTACACCAAGTATTTTGACATACACTGACAACAAGTAACAAAGACATACCCTGATACCCAGTAACACAGACACACACTTACACCAAGTAACAAAGACATACACTGACACCAAGTCACAAAGACACACACTGACACCCAGTAACAAAGACATACACTGACACCAAGTAACAAAGACATACACTGATACCCAGCAACACAGACAAACACTTACACCAAGTAACAAAGACATACACTGACACCAAGTCACAATGATGCACACTGACACCCAGTAACAAAGACATACACTGACACCAAGTAACAAAGACATACACTGATACCCAGCAACACAGACATACACTTACAGCACGTAACAAAGACATACACTGACTCCCAGGAACACAGACACACACTGACACCAAGTAACAAAGACACACACTTACACCAAGTAACACAGACATACACTGACACGAAGTAACAAAGACAGACTATTACACCAAGTAATAAATACATACACCTACACCAAGTATGTTGACATACACTGACACCAAGTAACAAAGACATACACTGATACCCAGTAACACAGACACACACTTACACCAAGTAACAAAGACATACACTGACACCAAGTCACAAAGACACACACTGACACCCAGTAACAAAGACATACACTGACACCCAGTAACAAAGACATACACTGACACCCAGTAACACTGACACACACTTACACCAAGTAACAAAGACATACACTGACACCCAGTAACAAAGACATACACTGACACCCAGTAACACAGACGCACACGGACACCAAGTAACAAAGACACACACTTACACCAAGTAACACAGACACACACTGACACCCAGTAACACAAACAAACACACTGACACCCAGTAACACAGACACACACTGACACCAAGTAACAAAGACATACACTGACATCAAGTAACACAGACACACACAGGGCGTCACAGCTCCAGGGACCCGGGTTCGATTCTGGGTACTGCCTGTGCGGAGTTTGCAAGTTCTCCCTGTGTCTGCGTGGGTTTTATCCGGGTGCTCCGGTTTCCTACCCACATGCCAAAGACTTGCAGGTTGGTAGGTTAATTGGCCATTATAAATTGCCCCTAGTATAGGTAGGTGGTAGGGAAATATATAGGGACCGGTGGGGATGTTATTGGAATATGGGATTCGTGTCGGATTAGTATAAATGGTTGGTTAATGGTCGGCACAGACTCGGTGGGCCGAAGGGCCTGTTTCAGTGCTGTATCTCGAAACTAAACTAAATACTGACACCTAGTGTCACATGCACACACTGAACCCCAATAACAAAGACATACACTTACACCAAGTAACAAAGACACATACTTACACCAAGTAACACAGACATACACTGACACCAAGTAACAAAGACTTACACTTACACCAAGTAACAAAGACAGACAATTACACCAAGTAACAAAGACATACACTTACACCAAGTAACAAAGACAAACACTTACACCAAGTATTTTGACATACACTTGCACCAAGTATTTTGACATACACTGACACCCAGCAACTAAGACACACAATGACACCAAGTCACAAACACATACACTGACCCCCAGTAACACAGACACACACTTCCACCAAGTAACAAAGACATACACTGACAACCAGTAATTAAGACATACAATAACACCAAGTCACAAACACATAAACTGACACCAAGTAGCAAAGACATACACTTACACCAAGGAACAAAGACATACACTGACACCCAGTAACAAAGAAATCCACTGACAACAAGTGACTAACACAAACACTGACACCAAGTAACAATGACATACACTTGCACCAAGTAACAAAGACATACACTGACACCCAGGAACACAGACACACATTGACACAAAGTAACAAAGACACACAGTTACACCAAGTAACAAAGACATTCACTGACACCAAGGAACAAAGACAGACAATTACACCAAGTAACAAAGACATACACTTACACCAAGTATTTTGACATACACTGACACCAAGTAACAAAGACATTCACTTATACCCAGTAACACAGACACACACTTACACCAAGTAACAAAGACATTCACTGACACCAAGTCACTAAGACACACATGACACCCAGTAACACAGACACACACTGACACCAAGTAACACAGACACACACTGACACCCAGTAAAAAAGACATACACTGACACCAAGTCACAAAGACATACACTGATACCAAGTCACAAAGACATACACTGATACCCAGTAACACAGACACACACTTACACAAAGTAACAAAGACATACACTGACAACAAGTCACAAAGACATACACTGATACCCAGTAACAAAGACATACACTGATACCCAGTAACACAGACACACACTGATACCCAGTAACACAGAAACACACTTACACCAAGTAACAAAGACATACACTGACACCAAGTCACAAAGACATCCACTGACAACAAGTCACAAACACATACACTGACACCAAGTCACTAAGACATACACTGATACCAAGTCACAAAGACATACACTGATACACAGTAACACAGACGCACACTGACACCAAGTAACAAATACATACAATGACACCAAGTAACAAAGACATACACTTACACCAAGTAACAAAGACATACACTGGCACCAAGTAACAAAGACATACACTTACACCAAGTAACAAAGACATACAATTACACCAAGTATCAAAGACATACACTTACACCAAGTATTTTGACATACACTGACACCAAGTAACAAAGACATACACTGACACCAAGTCACAAAGACATACACTAATACCCAGGAACACAGACACACACTGATACCCAGTAACACTGAGACACACTGTCACCCAGTAACAAAGACATACACTGATACCAAGTCAGAAAGACACACACTGACACCCAGTAACAAAGAAATACACTGATACCAATCACAAAGACATACACTGATACCCAGTAACACAGACACACCCTGACACCAAGTAACAAAGACATACACTGATCCCCAGTAACAAAGACACACAATTACACCAAGTAACAAAGACAGACACAGATACCCAGTAACACAGACACACACTTTCACCAAGTAACAAAGACATACACTGACACCCAGTAACAAAGACTTACACTGACACCGAGTAACACAGACACACACGGACACCAAGTAACAAAGACACACACTTACACCAAGTAACACAGACACACACTGACACCCAGTAACACAGACACACACTTACACCAAGCAACACAGACGTACACTGACACCAAGTAACAAAGACATACACTGATACCCAGTAACACAGGCACACACGGACACCAAGTAACAAAGACACACACTTACACCAAGTAACACAGACACACACAGACACCCAGTAACACAGACACACACTTACACCAAGTGACACAGACATACACTGACACCAAGTAACAAAAACATACACTGATACCCAGTAACACAGACACACACTTACACCAAGTAACACAGACATACACTGACACCAAGTAACACAGACACACACTGACAACCAGTAAAACAGACACACACTTACACCAAGTAACACATACATACTCTGACACCAAGTAACAAAGACATACACTGATACCCAGTAACACAGACACACACTTACACCAAGTAACACAGACATACACTGACACCAAGTAACAAAGACATACAATGATACACAGGAACACAGACACACACTTACACCAAGTAACACAGAGACACATAAAACCAAGTAACAAAGACACACACCTACACCAAGTAACAAAGACAGACACTGATACCCAGTAACACAGACACACATTAACACCAAGTAACAATGACATACACTGACACCCAGTAACACAAACAAACACACACTGACACCCAGTAACACAGAGAAACACTAATAAACAGTAACAAAGACATACACTGACAACAATTAACACAGTCACACACTGACACCAAGTAACAAAGACATACAATGACACCAAGTAACTAAGACATACACTGATACCAATTCACAAAGACATACACTGATACACAGTAACACAGACACACACTGACAACAAGTAACACATACATACAATGACACCAAGTAACAAAGACATACACTTACACCAAATATTTTGACATACACTGACACCAAGTAACAAAGACATTCACTGATACCCAGTAACACAGACACACACTTACACCAAGTAACAAAGACATACACTGACACCAAGTCAAAAAGACACAAACTGACACCCAGTAACAAAGACATACACTGACACCAAGTCACAAAGACATACACTGATACCCAGTAACACAGACACACACATACACCAAGTAACACAGACAAACACTGACACCAAGTCACAAAGACATACACTGATACCCAGGAACACAGACACGCACTTACCCCAAGTAACACAGACACACACTTACACCAAGTAACAAAGACATACACTTACACCAAGTAACACAGACATACACTGACACTAAGTAACAAAGACATACAATTACACCAAGTAACAAAGACACACACTTACACCAAGTAACACAGATATACACTGACACCAAGTAACAAAGACATGCACTGACACCCAGTAACACAGACACACACGGACACCAAGTAATAAAGACACACACTTACCCCAAGTAACACAGACACACACTGACACCCAGTAACACAGACACACACTTACATCAAGTAACACAGACATACACTGACACCAAGTAACAAAGACATACACTGATACCCAGTAACATTGACACACACTTACACCAAGTAACACGGACATACACTGACACCAAGTAACAAAGACATACACTGATACCCAGGAACACAGACACACACTTACACCAAGTAACACAGACACACACTTACACCAAGTAACAAATACATACACTAACACCAAGTAACACAGACATACACTGACACCAAGAAACAAAGACAAACAATTACACCAAGTAAAAAAGACACACACTTACACCAAGTAACAAAGACAGACACTGATACCCAGTAACACAGACACACACTTACACCAAGTAACAAAGACATATACTTACACCCAGTAACACAAACAAACACACACTGACACACAGTAACACAGAGAAACACTAATAAAAAGTAACAAAGACATACACTGACACCAATTAACACAGTCACACACTGATACCCAGTAACACAGACACACACTGACACCAAGTAAAAAAGACATACACTGACGCCAAGTAACAAAGACATACACTTACACCAAGTAACAAAGACAGACAATTACACAAAGTAACAAAGACATCCACTTACACCAAATATTTTGACATACACTGACACCAAGTAACAAAGACATACATTGATACCCAGTAACACAGACACACACTTAGACCAAGTAACAAAGACATCCACTGACCCCAAGTCACAAAGACACACACTGACACCCAGTAACAAAGACATGCACTGACACCAAGTCACAAAGACATACACTGATACCCAGTAACAGAGACACACACTTACACCAAGTAACACAGACATACACTGACACCCAGTAACACAGACACACACTTACACCAAGTAACAAAGACATTCACTGACACCCAGTAACATCGACATACACTGACACCCAGTAACACAGACACACACTGACACCAAGTAACAAAGACATACACTGATACCCAGGAACACAGACACACACTTACACCAAGTAACACAGTCACACACTTACACCAAGTAACAAAGACATGCACTTACACCAAGTAACACAGACATACACTGACACCAAATAACAAAGACATACAATTACACCAAATAACAAAGACACACACTTACACCAAGTAACAAAGACACAGACTTACACCAAGTAACACAGACATACACTGACACCAAGTAACAAAGACATACACTGATACCCAGGAACACAGACACACACTTACACCAAGTAACACAGTCACACACTTACACCAAGTAACAAAGACATGCACTTACACCAAGTAACACAGACATACACTGACACCAAATAACAAAGACATACAATTACACCAAATAACAAAGACACACACTTACACCAAGTAACAAAGACAGACACTGATACCCAGTAACACAGACACACACTTACACCAAGTAACAAAGACATACACTGACACCCAGTAACACAAACAAACACACACTGACACCCAGGAACACAGAGAAACACTAATAAACAGTAACACAGACATACACTGACACCAAGTAACACAGAAACACACTGACACACAGTAACAAAGACATACACTGACACCAAGTCACAAGGACAAGCACTGACACCAAGTAACAAAGACATACAATTACACCAAGTAACAAAGACACACACTTACACCAAGCAACAAAGACAGACACTGATACCCGGCAACACAGACACACACTTACACCAAGGAACACAGTCACACACTTACACCAAGTAACAAAGACATACACTTACACCAAGTAACACAGACATGCACTGACACCAAGTAACAAAGACATACACTTACACCAAGTAACACAGACATGCACTGACACCAAGTAACAAATACATACAATTACACCAAGTAACAAAGACACACACGTACACCAAGTAACAAAGACATACACTGACACCCAGTAACACAAACAAACGCACACTGACACACAGTAACACAGAGAAACACTAATAAAAAGTAACAAAGACATACACTGACACCAATTAACACAGTCACACACTGACACCCAGTAACAAAGACATACACTGACACCAAGTAACACAGTCATACACTGACACAAAGTAACAAAGACATACACTGATACCCCGTAACACAGACACACACTTACACCAAGTAACACAGACACACTCTTACACCAAGTAACAAAGACATACACTTACACCAAGTAACACTGACATCCACTGACACCAAGTAACAAAGACATACAATTACACCAAGTAACAAAGACACACACTTACACCAAGTAACTCAGATAACACTGACATAAAGTAACAAAGACATGCACTGACACACAGTCACACAGACACACACGGACACCAAGTAACAAAGACACACACTTACACCAAGTAACACAGACATACACTTACACCCAGTAACACAGACACACACTTACAACAAGTAACACAGACATACACTGACACCAAGTAACAAAGACGTACACTGATACCCAGGAACACAGACACACACTTACACCAAGTAACACAGTCACACACTTCCACCAATTAACAAAGACATACACTTACACCAAGTAACACAGACATACACTGACACCAAGTAACAAAGACATACAATTACACCAAGTAACAAAGACACACACTTACACCAAGTAACAAAGACAGACACTGATACCCAGTAACACAGACACACACTTACACCAAGTAACAAAGACATACACTGACACCCAGTAACACAACCAAACACACATTGACACACAGTAACACAGAGAAACACTAATAAACAGTAACACAGACATGTACTGACACCAAGTAACACAGACGCACACTGACACCCAGTAACAAAGACATACACTGACACCAGGTCACAAAGTCATACACTGATACCAAGTCACAAAGACATACACTGATACCCAGTAACACAGACACACACTGACACAAAGTAACAAAGACATACACTGACACCAAGTCACAAAGACACACACTGACACCCAGTAACAAAGACATACACTGACACCCAGTAACACAGACACACACTTACACCAAATAACAAAGACATACACTGATACCAAGTCACAAAGACATACACTGATACCCAGTAACACAGACACACACTGACACAAAGTAACAAAGACATACACTTACACCAAGTAACACAGACATGCACTGACACCAGGTCACAAAGTCATACACTGATACCAAGTCACAAAGACATACACTGATACCCAGTAACACAGACACACACTGACACAAAGTAACAAAGACATACACTGACACCAAGTCACAAAGACACACACTGACACCCAGTAACAAAGACATACACTGACACCCAGTAACACAGACACACACTTTCACCAAGTAACAAAGACATACACTGACACCAAGTCACAAAGACACACACTGACACCCAGTAACAAAGACATACACTGACACCAAGTCACAAAGACATACACTGACACCAAGTCACAAAGACACACACTGACACCCAGTAACAAAGACATACACTGACACCAAGTCACAAAGACATACACTGATACCCAGTAACAAAGACAGACACTGATACCCAGTAACACAGACGCACACTTACACCAAGTAACAAAGACATAGACTTACACCAAATAACACAGACATACACTTACACCAAGTATTTTGACATACACTTACACCAAGTAACAAAGACATACACTGACACCCAGTAACAAAGACATTCACTTACAACAAGTCACAAACACATACACTGACACCAAGTAACAAAGACATACACTTACACCAAGTAACAAAGACATACACTGACACCCAGGAACACAGACACACACTGACACCAAGTAACAAAGACACACAATTACACCAAGTAACACAGACATACACTGACACGAAGTAACAAAGACAGACTATTACACCAAGTAATAAATACATACACCTTTCTTTCTTTTGGGCCTCCTTATCTCGAGAGACAATGGATACGCGCCTGGAGGAGGTCAGTGGTTTGTGAAGCAGCGCCTGGAGAGGCTATAAATGCCAATTCTGGAGTGACAGGCTTTTCCACAGGTGCTGCAGAGAAATTTGTTTGTTGGGGCTGTTGCACAGTTGGCTCTCCCCTTGCGCCTCTGTCTTTTTTCCTGCCAACTACTAAGTCTCTTCGACTCGCCACAATTTAGCCCTGTCTTTATGGCTGCCCGCCAGCTCTGGCGAATGCTGGCAACTGACTCCCACGACTTGTGATCAATGTCACACGATTTCATGTCGCGTTTGCAGACGTCTTTATAACGGAGACATGGACGGCCGGTGGGTCTGATACCAGTGGCGAGCTCGCTGTACAATGTGTCTTTGGGGATCCTGCCATCTTCCATGCGGCTCACATGGCCAAGCCATCTCAAGCGCCGCTGACTCAGTAGTGTGTATAAGCTGGGGGTGTTGGCCGCTTCAAGGACTTCTGTGTTGGAGATATAGTCCTGCCACCTGATGCCAAGTATTCTCCGAAGGCAGCGAAGATGGAATGAATTGAGACGTCGCTCTTGGCTGGCATACGTTGTCCAGGCCTCACTGCCGTAGAGCAAGGTACTGAGGACACAGGCCTGATACACTCGGACTTTTGTGTTCCGTGTCAGTGCGCCATTTTCCCACACTCTCTTGGCCAGTCTGGACATAGCAGTGGAAGCCTTACCCATGCGCTTGTTGATTTCTGCATCTAGAGACAGGTTACTGGTGATAGTTGAGCCTAGGTAGCTGAACTCTTGAACCACTTCCAGAGCGTGGTCGCCAATATTGATGGATGGAGCATTTCTGACATCCTACCCCATGATGTTCTTTTTTTTGAGGCTGATGGTTAGGCCAAATTCATTGCAGGCAGACGCAAACCTGTCGATGAGACTCTGCAGGCATTCTTCAGTGTGAGATGTTAAAGCAGCATCGTCAGCAAAGAGGAGTTCTCTGATGAGGACTTTCCGTACTTTGGACTTCGCTCTTAGACGGGCAAGGTTGAACAACCTTCCCCCTGATCTTGTGTGGAGGAAAATTCCTTCTTCAGAGGATTTGAACGCATGTGAAAGCAGCAGGGAGAAGAAAATCCCAAAAAGTGTGGGTGCGAGAACACAGCCCTGTTTCACACCACTCAGGATAGGAAAGGGCTCTGATGAGGAGCCACCATGTTGAAGTGTGCCTTTCATATTGTCATGGAATGAGGTGATGATACTTAGTAGCTTTGGTGGACATCCGATCTTTTCTAGTAGTCTGAAGAGACCACGTCTGCTGACGAGGTCAAAGGCTTTGGTGACATCAATGAAAGCAATGTCGAGGGGCATCTGTTGTTCACGGCATTTCTCCTGTATCTGACGAAGGGAGAACAGCATGTCAATAGTCGATCTCTCTGCACGAAAGCCACACTGTGCCTCAGGGTAGACGCGCTCGGCCAGCTTCTGGAGCCTGTTCAGAGCGACTCGAGCAAAGACTTTCCCCACTATGCTGAGCAGGGAGATTCCACGGTAGTTGTTGCAGTCACCGCGGTCACCTTTGTTTTTATAGAGGGTGATGATGTTGGCATCGCGCATGTCCTGGGGTACTGCTCCCTCGTCCCAGCACAGGCATAGCAGTTCATGTAGTGCTGAGAGTATAGCAGGCTTGGCACTCTTGATTATTTCAGGGGTAATGCTGTCCTTCCCAGGGGCTTTTCCGCTGGCTAGGGAATCAATGGCATCACTGAGTTACGATTTGGTTGGCTGTATGTCCAGCTCATCCATGACTGGTAGAGGCTGGGCTGCATTGAGGGCAGTCTCAGTGACAGCATTCTCCCTGGAGTACAGCAAGTATTTTGACATACACTGACACCAAGTAACAAAGACATACACTTACACCAAGTAACAAAGACATACACTGACACCAAGTAACAAAGACACACACTGACACCCAGTAACACAGACACACACTTACACCAAGTAACAAAGACATACACTGACACCAAGTCACAAAGACACACACTGACAACCAGTAACAAAGACATACACTGACACCGAGTCACAAAGACATACACTGATACCCAGTAACAAAGACATACACTGATACCCAGTAACACAGACACACACTTTCACCAGGTAACAAACAAATCCACTGACAACAAGTCACTAACACATACACTGGCACGAAGTAACAAAGACATACACTTGCACCAAGTAACAAAGACATACACTTACACCAAGTAACAAAGACATACACTGATACCCAGTAACACAGACACACACTTACACCAAGTAACAAAGACATACACTGATACCCAGTAACAAAGACATACACTGACACCCAGTAACACAGAAACACACGGACACCAAGTAACAAAGACACACACTTACACCAAGTAACACAGACACACACTGAAACCCAGTAACACAGACACACACGGACACCAAGTAACAAAGACACACACTTACACCAAGTAACACAGACACACACTGACACCCAGTAACACAAACAAACACACTGACACCCAGTAACACAGACACACACTGACACCAAGTAACAAAGACATACACTGACATCAAGTAACACAGACACACACTGGGCGGCACAGTGGCGCAGTGGTTCGCACTGCAGCCTCACAGCTCCATGGACCCGGTTTCGATTCTGGGTACTGCCTGTGCGGAGTTTGCAAGTTCTCCCTGTGTCTGCGTGGGTTTTCTCCGGGTGCTCCGGTTTCCTCCCATATGCCAAAGACTTGCAGGTTGGTAGGTTAATTGGCCATTATAAATTGCCCCTAGTATAGGTAGGTGGCAGGGAAATATATAGGGACCGGTGCGGATGTTATTGGAATATGGGATTCGTGTAGGATTTGTATAAATGGTTGGTTAATGGTCGGCACAGACTCGGTGGTCCGAAGGGCCTGTTTCAGTGCTGTATCTCTAAATTAAACTAAATACTGACACCTAGTGTCACATACACACACTGACCCCCAGTAACAAAGACATACACTTACACCAAGTAACAAAGACACATACTTACACCAAGTAACACAGACATACACTGACACCAAGTAACAAAGACATACACTTACACCAAGTAACAAAGACACATACTTACACCAAGTAACACAGACATACACTGACACCAAGTAACAAAGACATACACTTACACCAAGTAACAAAGACACATACTTACACCAAGTAACACAGACATACACTGACACCAAGTAACAAAGACATACACTTACACCAAGTAACAAAGACAGACAATTACAGCAAGTAACAAAGACATACACTTACACCAAGTATTTTGACATACACTTGCAACAAGTAACAAAGACATACACTGACAACCAGTAACTAAGACATACAATGACACCAAGTCACAAACACATACACTGACACCAAGTAACAAAGACATACACTGGCACCAAGTAACAAAGACATACACTTGCACCAAGTAACAAAGACATACACTGACACCCAGGAACACAGACACACATTGACACAAAGTAACAAAGACACACACTTACACCAAGTAACAAAGACATACACTTACACCAAGTATTTTGACACACACTTACACCAAGTCACAAAGACACACACTGACACCCAGTAACACAGACACACACTGACACCCAGTAAAAAAGACATACACTGACACCAAGTCACAAAGACATACACTGATACCAAGTCACAAAGACATAATCTGATACCCAGTAACACAGACACACACTTACACCAAGTAACAAATACATACACTGACACCAAGTCACAAAGCATACACTCATACCCAGTAACAAAGACATACACTGATACCCAGTAACACAGACACTCACTGATACCCAGTAACACAGACACACACTTACACCAAGTAACAAAGACATACACTGACACCAAGTCACAAAGACACAAACTGACACCAAGTAACAAGGACATACACTGACAACCAGTAACAAAGACATCCACTGACAACAAGTCACAAACACATACACTTACACCAAGTAACAAAGACAAACACTTACACCAAGTAACAAAGACATACACTGACACCCAGTAACAAAGACATCCACTGACAACAAGTCACAAACACATACACTGACACCCAGTAACAAAGAAATCCACTGACAACAAGTCACGAACACAAACTAAATACTGACACCTAGTGTCACATACACACACTGACCCCCAGTAACAAAGACATACACTTACACCAAGTAACAAAGACATACACTGACCCCCAGTAACAAAGACATACACTGACACCAAGTAACAAAGACAGACAATTACACCAAGTCACAAACACATACACTGACACCAAGTAACAAAGATAGACACTGACACCAAGTAACAAAGACATACACTGGCAGCCAGTAACAAAGAAATCCACTGACAACAAGTCACTAACACATACACTGGCACCAAGTAACAAAGACATACACTTGCACCAAGTAACAAAGACATACACTGACACCCAGGAACATTGACACAAAGTAACAAAGACACACACTTACACCAAGTAACAAAGACATACACTGACACCAAGTATTTTGGCACACACTTACACCAAGTAACAAAGACATACACTGACACCAAGTCACAAAGACACCCACTGACACCCAGTAACACAGACACACACTGACACCAAGTAACACAGACACACACTGACACCCAGTTAAAAAGACATACACTGACACCAAGTCTCAAAGACATACACTGATACCAAGTCACAAAGACATTCACTGATACCCAGTAACGCAGACACACACTTACACCAAGTAACAAAGACATACACTGACACCAAGTCACAAAGACATACACTCATACCCAGTAACAAAGACATACACTGACACCCAGTAACAAAGAAATCCACTGACAGCAAGTCACTAACACATACACTTACACCAAGTAACAAAGACACACACTTACACCAAGTAACTCAGATACACACTGACACCAAGTAACAAAGACATGCACTGACTCCCAGTAAAACAGACACACACGGACACCAAGTAACAAAGACACACACTTACACCAAGTAACACAGACATACACTGACACCAAGTAACAAAGACATACACTGATACCCAGGAACACAGACACACACTTACACCAAGTAACACAGTCACACACTTACACCAAGTAACAAAGACACACACTGACACCAAGTAACAAAGACATACATTTACACGAAGTAACAAAGACACACACTTACACCAAGTAACAAAGACAGACGCTGATACCCAGTAACACAGACACACACTTACACCAAGTAACAAAGACATACACTGACACCCAGTAACACAAACAAACACACATTGACACCCAGTAACACAGAGAAACACTAATAAACAGTAACACAGACATATACTGACACCAAGTAACACAGACGCACACTGACACCCAGTTACAAAGACATGCACTGACACCAGGTCACAAAGTCATACACTGATACCAAGTCACAAAGACATACACTGATACCCAGTAACACAGACGCACACTGACACAAAGTAACAAAGACATACACTGACACCAAGTCACAAAGACACACACTGACACCCAGTAACAAAGACATACACTGACACCCAGTAACACAGACACACACTTACACCAAGTAACAAAGACATACACTGACACCAAGTCACAAAGACACACACTGACACCCAGTAACAAAGACATACACTGACACCCAGTAACAAAGACATACACTGACACCAAGTCACAAAGACATACACTGATACCCAGTAACAAAGACAGACACTGATACCCAGTAACACAGACGCACACTGACATCAAGTAACAAAGACATACACTGATACCAAGTCACAAAGACATTCACTGATACCCAGTAACGCAGACACACACTTACACCAAGTAACAAAGACATACACTGACACCAAGTCACAAAGACATACACTCATACCCCGTAACAAAGACATACACTGACACCCAGTAACAAAGAAATCCACTGACAACAAGTCACTAACACATACACTTACACCAAGTAACAAAGACACACACTTACACCAAGTAACTCAGATATACACTGACACCAAGTAACAAAGACATGCACTGACACCCAGTAAAACAGACACACACGGACACCAAGTAACAAAGACACACACTTACACCAAGTAACACAGACATACACTGACACCAAGTAACAAAGACATACACTGATACCCAGGAACACAGACACACACTTACACCAAGTAACACAGTCACACACTTACACCAAGTAACAAAGACACACACTTACAACAAGTAACAAAGACACACACTGACACCAAGTAACAAAGACATACATTTACACGAAGTAACAAAGACACACACTTACACCAAGTAACAAAGACAGACACTGATACCCAGTAACACAGACACACACTTACACCAAGTAACAAAGACATACACTGACACCCAGTAACACAAACAAACACACATTGACACCCAGTAACAAAGAGAAACACTAATAAACAGTAACACTGAAATATACTGACACCAAGTAACACAGACGCACACTGACACCCAGTAACAAAGACATGCACTGACACCAGGTCACAAAGTCATACACTGATACCAAGTCACAAAGACATACACTGATACCCAGTAACACAGACACACACTGACACAAAGTAACAAAGACATACACTGACACCAAGTCACAAAGACACACACTGACACCCAGTAACAAAGACATACACTGACACCCAGTAACACAGACAACACACTTACACCAAGTAACAAAGACATACACTGACACCAAGTCACAAAGACACACACTGACACCCAGTAACAAAGACATACACTGACACCCAGTAACAAAGACATACACTGACACCAAGTCACAAAGACATACACTGATACCCAGTAACAAAGACAGACACTGATACCCAGTAACACAGACGCACACTTACACCAAGTAACAAAGACATACACTGACAACAAGTCACAAACACATACACTGACACGAAGTAACAAAGACAGACTATTACGCCAAGTAATAAATACATTAACCTACACCAAGTATTTTGACATACACTGACACCAAGTAACAAAGACATACACTGATACCCATTAACACAGACACACACTTACACCAAGTAACAAAGACATACACTGACACCAAGTCACAAAGACACACACTGACACCCAGTAACAAAGCCATACACTGACACCAAGTAACAAAGACATACACTGATACCCAGTAACACAGACACACACTTGCACCAAGAAACAAAGACATACACTGACACCAAGTCACAAAGACATACTCTCATACCGAGTAACAAAGACATACACTGATACCCAGTAACACAGACACAAACTGACACCAAGTAACAAAGACATACACAGACACCCGGTAACAAAGACATCCACTGACAACAAGTCACAAACACATACACTGACACCAAGTAACAAAGACATACACTGACACCAAGTAACAAAGACATACACTGATACCCAGTAACACAGACGCACACTTACACCAAGTAACAAAGACATACACTTACACCAGGTAACGCAGACATTCACTTACACCAAGTATTTTGACATACACTTACACCAAGTAACAAAGACATACACTGACACCCAGTAACAAAGACATTCACTGACAACAAGTCACTAACACATACACTGACACGAAGTAACAAAGACAGACTATTACACCAAGTAATAAATACATACACCTACACCAAGTATTTTGACATACACTGACACCAAGTAACAAAGACATACACTGATACCCAGTAACACAGACACACACTTACACCAAGTAACAAAGACATACACTGACACCAAGTCACAAAGACACACACTGACAACCAGTAACAAAGACATACTCTGACACCGAGTCACAAAGACATACACTGATACCCAGTAACAAAGACATACACTGATACCCAGTAACACAGACACACACTGACACCAAGTAACAAAGACATACACTGACACCCAGTAACAAAGACATACACTGACACCCAGTAACACAGACACACACGGACACCAAGTAACAAAGACACACACTTACACCAAGTAACACAGACACACACTGACACCCAGTAACACAAACAAACACACTGACACCCAGTAACACAGACACACACATTGACACCCAGTATCAAAAACATGCACTGACATCAAGTAACACAGACACACACTGGGCGGCACTTTGGCGCAGCGGTTAGCACTGCAGCCTCACAGCTCCAGGGACCCGGGTTCGATTCTGGGTACTGCCTGTGCGGAGTTTGCAAGTTCTCCCTGTGTCTGCGTGGGTTTTCTCCGGGTGCTCCGGTTTCCTCCCACATGCCAAAGACTTGCAGGTTGGCAGGTTAATTGGCCATTATAAATTGCCCCTAGTATAGGTAGGTGGTAGGGAAATATATAGGGACCGGTGGGGATGTTATTGGAATATGGGATTCGTGTAGGATTAGTATAAATGGTTGGTGAATGGTCGGCACAGACTCGGTGGTCCGAAGGGCCTGTTTCAGTGCTGTATCTCGAAACTAAACTAAATACTGACACCTAGTGTCACATACACACACTGACACCAAGTAACAAAGACATACACTGACACCCAGTAACAAAGACATACACTTACACCAAGTAACAAAGACACATACTTACACCAAGTATTTTGACATACACTTGCACCAAGTAACAAAGACATACACTGACACCCAGGAACACAGACACACATTGACACAAAGTAACAAAGACACACACTTACACCAAGTAACAAAGACATACACTTACACCAAGTATTTTGACACACACTTACACCAAGTAACAAAGACATACACTGACACCCAGTAACACAGACACACACTGACACAAAGTAACACAGACACACACAGACACCCAGTAAAAAAGACATACACTGACACAAAGTAACAAAGACATACACTGACACCAAGTCACAAAGACACACACTGACACCCAGTAACAAAGACATACACTGACACCCAGTAACACAGATACACACTTACAACAAGTAACACAGACACACACTTACAACAAGTAACAAAGACACACACTTACACCAAGTAACAAAGACATACACTGACACCAAGTCACAAAGACATACACTGACACCAAGTAACAAAGACACACACTGACACCCAGTAACAAAGACATACACTGACACCAAGTCACAAAGACATACACTGATACCCAGTAACAAAGACAGACACTGATACCCAGTAACACAGACGCACACTTACACCAAGTAACAAGGACATAGACTTACACCAAGTAACACAGACATACACTGACAACAAGTCACAAACGCATACACTGACACGAAGTAACAAAGACAGACTATTACACCAAGTAATAAATACATTCACCTGCACCAAGTATTTTGACATACACTGACACCAAGTAACAAAGACATACACTGATACCCAGTAACACAGACACACACTTACACCAAGTAACAAAGACCTACACTGACACCAAGTCACAAAGACACACACTGACACCCATCAACAAAGACATACACTGACACCAAATAACAAAGACATACACTTACACCAAGTAACAAAGACATACACTGACACCAAGTCACAAAGACACACACTGACAACCAGTAACAAAGACATACACTGACACCGAGTCACAAAGACATACACTGATACCCAGTAACACAGACACACACTTACACCAAGTAACAAAGACCTACACTGACACCAAGTCACAAAGACACACACTGACACCCAGCAACAAAGACATACACTGACACCAAGTAACAAAGACATACACTTACACCAAGTCACAAAGACACACACTGACAACCAGTAACAAAGACATACACTGACACCGAGTCACAAAGACATACACTGATACCCAGTAACAAAGACATACACTGACACCTAGTCACAAAGACACAAACTGACACCAAGTAACAAAGACATACACTGACACCCAGTAACAAAGACATCCACTGACAACAAGACACAAACACATACACTGACACCAAGTAACAAAGACATACACTGACACCCAGTAACACAAACAAACACACTGATACCCAGTAACGCAGACACACACTTACACCAAGTAACAAAGACATACACTGACACCAAGTCACAAAGGCATACACTCATACCCAGTAACAAAGACATACACTGATGCCCAGTAACACAGACACACACTGATACCCAGTAACACAGACACACACTTACACCAAGTAACAAAGACATACACTGACACCAAGTCACAAAGTCACAAACTGACACCAAGTAACAAAGACATACACTGACACCCAGTAACGAAGACATCCACTGACAACAAGTCACAAACACATACACTGACACCAAGTAACAAAGACATACACTGACACCAAGTAACAAAGACATACACTGATACCCAGTAACACAGACGCACACTTACACCAAGTAACAAAGACATACACTTACACCAGGTAACGCAGACATTCACTTACACCAAGTATTTTGACATACACTTACACCAAGTAACAAAGACACACACTGACACCCAGTAACAAAGACATTCACTGACACCCAGTAACACAGACACACACGGACACCAAGTAACAAAGACACACACTGACACCAAGTAACAAAGAAACACACACTGACACCCAGTAACACAAACAAACACACTGACACCCAGTAACACAGACACACACTGACACCAAGTAACAAAGACATACACTGACATCAAGTAACACAGACAAACACTTTCACCAAGTAACAAAGACATACACTGACACCAAGTCACAAAGACACACACTGACAACCAGTAACAAAGACATACACTGACACCGAGTCACAAAGACATACACTGATACCCAGTAACAAAGACATACACAGATACCCAGTAACACAGACACACACTTACACCAAGTAACAAAGACATACACTGACACCAAGTCACAAAGACACAAACTGACACCAAGTAACAAAGACATACACTGACACCCAGTAACAAAGACATCCACTGACAAGAAGTCACAAACACATACACTGACACCAAGTAACAAAGACATACACTGACACCAAGTAACAAAGACATACACTGATACCCAGTAACAAGACGCACACTTACACCAAGTAACAAAGACATACACTTACACCAGGTAACGCAGACATTCACTTGCACCAAGTATTTTGACATACACTTACACCAAGTAACAAAGACATACACTGACACCCAGTAACAAAGACATTCACTGACAACAAGTCACAAACACATACACTGACACGAAGTAACAAAGACAGACTATTACACCAAGTAATAAATACATACACCTACACCAAGTATTTTGACATACACTGACACCAAGTAACAAAGACATACACTGATACCCAGTAACACAGACACACACTTACACCAAGTAACAAAGACATACACTGACACCAAGTCACAAAGACACACACTGACAACCAGTAACAAAGACATACACTGACACCGAGTCACAAAGACATACACTGATACCCAGTAACACAGACACACACTTACACCAAGTAACAAAGACCTACACTGACACCAAGTCACAAAGACACACACTGACACCCAGCAACAAAGACATACACTGACACCAAGTAACAAAGACATACACTTACACCAAGTCACAAAGACACACACTGACAACCAGTAACAAAGACATACACTGACACCGAGTCACAAAGACATACACTGATACCCAGTAACAAAGACATACACTGACACCTAGTCACAAAGACACAAACTGACACCAAGTAACAAAGACATACACTGACACCCAGTAACAAAGACATCCACTGACAACAAGACACAAACACATACACTGACACCAAGTAACAAAGACATACACTGACACCCAGTAACACAAACAAACACACTGATACCCAGTAACGCAGACACACACTTACACCAAGTAACAAAGACATACACTGACACCAAGTCACAAAGGCATACACTCATACCCAGTAACAAAGACATACACTGATGCCCAGTAACACAGACACACACTGATACCCAGTAACACAGACACACACTTACACCAAGTAACAAAGACATACACTGACACCAAGTCACAAAGTCACAAACTGACACCAAGTAACAAAGACATACACTGACACCCAGTAACGAAGACATCCACTGACAACAAGTCACAAACACATACACTGACACCAAGTAACAAAGACATACACTGACACCAAGTAACAAAGACATACACTGATACCCAGTAACACAGACGCACACTTACACCAAGTAACAAAGACATACACTTACACCAGGTAACGCAGACATTCACTTACACCAAGTATTTTGACATACACTTACACCAAGTAACAAAGACACACACTGACACCCAGTAACAAAGACATTCACTGACACCCAGTAACACAGACACACACGGACACCAAGTAACAAAGACACACACTGACACCAAGTAACAAAGAAACACACACTGACACCCAGTAACACAAACAAACACACTGACACCCAGTAACACAGACACACACTGACACCAAGTAACAAAGACATACACTGACATCAAGTAACACAGACAAACACTTTCACCAAGTAACAAAGACATACACTGACACCAAGTCACAAAGACACACACTGACAACCAGTAACAAAGACATACACTGACACCGAGTCACAAAGACATACACTGATACCCAGTAACAAAGACATACACAGATACCCAGTAACACAGACACACACTTACACCAAGTAACAAAGACATACACTGACACCAAGTCACAAAGACACAAACTGACACCAAGTAACAAAGACATACACTGACACCCAGTAACAAAGACATCCACTGACAAGAAGTCACAAACACATACACTGACACCAAGTAACAAAGACATACACTGACACCAAGTAACAAAGACATACACTGATACCCAGTAACAAGACGCACACTTACACCAAGTAACAAAGACATACACTTACACCAGGTAACGCAGACATTCACTTGCACCAAGTATTTTGACATACACTTACACCAAGTAACAAAGACATACACTGACACCCAGTAACAAAGACATTCACTGACAACAAGTCACAAACACATACACTGACACGAAGTAACAAAGACAGACTATTACACCAAGTAATAAATACATACACCTACACCAAGTATTTTGACATACACTGACACCAAGTAACAAAGACATACACTGATACCCAGTAACACAGACACACACTTACACCAAGTAACAAAGACATACACTGACACCAAGTCACAAAGACACACACTGACAACCAGTAACAAAGACATACACTGACACCGAGTCACAAAGACATACACTGATACCCAGTAACAAAGACATACACTGATACCCAGTAACACAGACACACACTTACACCAAGTAACACAGACATACACTGACACCAAGTAACAAAGACATACAGTGACACCAAGTAACAAAGACATACACTGATACCCAGGAACACAGACACACACTTACACCAAGTAACACAGTCACACACTTACACCAAGTAACAAAGACACACACTGACACCAAGTAACAAAGACATACAATTACACCAAGTAACAAAGACACACACTTACACCAAGTAACAAAGACATACACTGACACCCAGTAACACAAACAAACACACATTGACACCCAGTAACACAGAGAAACACTAATAAACAGTAACACAGACATATACTGACACCAAGTAACACAGACGCACACTGACACCACGTAACAAAGACATGCACTGACACCAGGTCACAAAGTCATACACTGATACCAAGTCACAAAGACATACACTGATACCCAGTAACACAGACACACACTGACACAAAGTAGCAAAGACATACACTGACACCAAGTCACAAAGACACACACTGACACCCAGTAACAAAGACATACACTGACACCCAGTAACACAGACACACACTGACACCAAGTCACAAAGACATACACTGACACCCAGTAACAAAGACATACACTGACACCCAGTAACAAAGACATACACTGACACCAAGTCACAAAGACATACACTGATACCCAGTAACAAAGACAGACACTGATACCCAGTAACACAGACGCACACTTACACCAAGTAACAAAGACATAGACTTACACCAAGTAACACAGACATACACTGACAACAAGTCACAAACACATACACTGACACGAAGTAACAAAGACAGACTATTACACCAAGTAATAAATACATTCACCTACACCAAGTATTTTGACATACACTGACATCAAGTAACAAAGACATACACTGATACCCAGTCACACAGACACACACTTACACCAAGTAACAAAGACATACAATTACACCAAGTAACAAAGACACACACTTACACCAAGTAACAAAGACAGACACTGATACCCAGTAACACAGACACACACTTACACCAAGTAACAAAGACATACACTGACACCCAGTAACACAAACAAACACACATTGACACCCAGTAACACAGAGAAACACTAATAAACAGTAACACAGACATATACTTACACCAAGTAACAAAGACGCACACTGACACCCAGTAACAAAGACATGCACTGACACCAGGTCACAAAGTCATACACTGATACCAAGTCACAAAGACATACACTGATACCCAGTAACACAGACACACACTGACACAAAGTAACAAAGACATACACTGACACCAAGTCACAAAGACACACACTGACACCCAGTAACAAAGACATACACTGACACCCAGTAACACAGACATACACTTACACCAAGTAACGAAGACATACACTGACACCAAGTCACAAAGGCACACACTGACACCCAGTAACAAAGACATACACTGACACCAAGTCACAAAGACATACACTGATACCCATTAACAAAGACAGACACTGATACCCAGTAACACAGACGCACACTTACACCAAGTCACAAAGACATACACTGACACCCAGTAACAATGACATACACTGACACCAAGTCACAAAGACATACACTGATACCCAGTAACAAAGACAAACACTGATATCCAGTAACACAGACGCACACTTACACCAAGTAACAAAGACATAGACTTACACCAAGTAACACAGACATACACTGACAACAAGTCACAAACATATACATTGACACGAAGTAACAAAGACAGACTATTACACGAAGTAATAAATACATTCACCTACACCAAGTATTTTGACATACACTGACACAAAGTAACAAAGACATACACTGATAGCCAGTCACACAGACACACACCGACACCAAGTAACAAAGACATACACTGACACCAAGTCACAAAGACACACACTGACACCCAGTAACAAAGACATACACTGACACCAAGTAACAAAGACATACACTGATACCCAGTAACACAGACACACACTTACACCAAGTAACAAAGACATACACTGACACCAAGTCACAAAGACACACATTGACAACCAGTAACAAAGACATACACTGACACCGAGTCACAAAGACATACACTGATACCCAGTAACAAAGACATACACTGATACCCAGTAACACAGACACACACTTACACCAAGTAACAAAGACATACACTGACACCAAGTCACAAAGACACAAACTGACACCAAGTAACAAAGACATACACTGACACCCAGGAACAAAGACATCCACTGACAACAAGTCACAAACACATACACTGACACCAAGTAACAAAGACATACACTGACACCAATTAACAAAGACATACACTGATACCCAGTAACACCGACGCACACTTACACCAAGTAACAAAGACATACACTTACACCAGGTAACGCAGACATTCACTTACACCAAGTATTTTGACATACACTTACACCAAGTAACAAAGACATACACTGACACCCAGTAACAAAGTCATTCACTGACACCCAGTAACACAGACACACACGGACACCAAGTAACAAAGACACACACTGACACCAAGTAACACAGACACACACTGACACCCAGTAACACAAACAAACACACTGACACCCAGTAACACAGACACACACTGACACCAAGTAACAAAGACATACACTGACATCAAGTCACAAAGACATACACTCATACCCAGTCACAAAGACATACACTGATACCCAGTAACACAGACACACACTGACACAAAGTAACAAAGACATACACTGACACCAAGTCACAAAGACACACACTGACACCCAGTAACAAAGACATACACTGACACCCAGTAACACAGACACACACTTATACCAAGTAACAAAGACACACACTGACACCAAGTAACACGGACACACACTGACACCCAGTAACACAAACAAACACACTGACACCCAGTAACACAGACACACACTGACACCAAGTAACAAAGACATACACTGACATCAAGTAGCACAGACACACACTGGGTGGCACATTGGCACAGTGGTTAGCAGCCTCACAGCTCCAGGGACCAGGGCTCGATTCTGGGTACTGCCTTTGCGGAGTTTGCAAGTTCTCCCTGTCTCTGCGTGAGTTTTCTCCGGGTGCTCCGGTTTCCTCCCACATGCCAAAGACTTGCAGGTTGGAAGGTTAATTGGCCATTATAAATTGCCGCTAGTATAGGTAGGTGGTAGGGAAATATATAGGGACCGGTGGGGATGTTATTGGAATATGGGATTCGTGCAGGATTAGTATAAATGGTTGGTTAATGGTCGGCACAGACTCGGTGGTCCGAAGGGCCTGTTTCAGTGCTGTATCTCGAAACTAAACTAAATACTGACACCTAGTGTCACATACACACACTGACCCCCAGTAACAAAGACATACACTTACACCAAGTAACAAAGACACATACTTACACCAAGTAACACAGACATACACTGACACCAAGTAACAAAGACATACACTTACACCAAGTAACAAAGACAGACAATTACACCAACTAACAAAGATATACACTTACACCAAGTATTTTGACATACACTTGCACCAAGTAACAAAGACATACACTGACACCCAGGAACACAGACACACATTGACACAAAGTAACAAAGACACACACTTACACCAAGTAACAAAGACATACACTTACACCAAGTATTTTGACACACACTTACACCAAGTAACAAAGACATACACTGACACCCAGTAACACAGACACACACTGACACCAAGTAACACAGACACACACTGAAACCAAGTCACAAAGACATACATTGATACCAAGTCACAAAGACATACACTGATACCCAGTAACACAGACGCACACTTACACCAGGTAACGCAGACATTCACTTACACCAAGTATTTTGACATACACTTACACCAAGTAACAAAGACATACACTGATACCCAGTAACACAGACACACACTTACACCAAGTAACAAAGACATACACTGACACCAAGTCACAAAGACATACTCTCATACCCAGTAACAAAGACATACACTGATACCCAGTATCACAGACACACACTTACACAATGTAACAAAGACATACACTGACACCAAGTCACAAAGACACAAACTGACACCAAGTAACAAAGACATACACTGACAACAAGTCACAAACACATACACTGACACCAAGTAACAAAGACATACACTGACACCAAGTAACAAAGACATACACTGATACCCAGTAACACAGACGCACACTTACACCAGGCAACGCAGACATTCACTTACACCAAGTATTTTGACATACACTTACACCAAGTAACAAAGACTTACACTGACACCCAGTAACAAAGACATACACTGACACCAAGTCACAAAGACATACACTGACACCAAGTAACAAAGACATACACTTACACAAAGTAACAAAGACATACACTGATACCCAGTAACACAGACACACACTGATACCCAGTAACACAGACACACACTTACACCAAGTAACAAAGACATGCACTGACACCAAGTCACAAAGACACACACTGACACCCAGTAACAAAGTCATACACTTACACCCAGTAACACAGACACACACTTACACCAAGTAACAAAGACATACACTGACACCAAGTCACAAAGACACACACTGACACCCAGGAACAAAGACATACACTGACACCAAGTCACAAAGACATACGCTGACACCAAGTCACAAAGACACACACTGATGCCCAATAACAAAGACAGACACTGATACCCAGTAACACAGACACACACTTACACCAAGTAACAAAGACATACACTGACACCAAGTCACAAAGACACACACTGACACCCAGGAACAAAGACATACACTGACACCAAGTCACAAAGACATACACTGACACCAAGTCACAAAGACACACACTGACACCCAGTAACAAAGACATACACTGACACCAAGTCACAAAGACATACACTGATGCCCAGTAACAAAGACAGACACTGATACCCAGTAACACAGACGCACACTTACACCAAGTAACACAGACATGCACTGACACCAAGTAACAAAGACATACACTTACACCAAGTAACAAAGACATACACTTACACCAAGTTACAAAGACACACACTTACACCAAGTAACACAGACAGACACTGACACCAAGTAACATAGACAGACAATTACACCAAGTAACAAAGACATACACCTACACCAAGTATTTTGGCATTCACTGACAACAAGACACAAACTGATACACTGACACCAAGTAACAAAGACATACACTTACACCAAGTAACAAAGACATACACTGATACCCAGTAACAAAGACAGACACTGATACCCAGTAACACAGACGCACACTTACACCAAGTAACACAGACATACACTTACACCAAGTATTTTGACATACACTTACACCAAGTAACAATGACATACACTGACACCCAGTAACAAAGACATTCACTGACAACAAGACACAAACTGATACACTGACACCAAGTAACAAAGACATACACTTACACCAAGTATTTTGACATACACTTACACCAAGTAACATAGACATACACTGACACCAAGTAACAAAGACACACACTTACACCAAGTAACACAGACATACACTGACACGAAGTAACAAAGACAGACTATTACACCAAGTAATAAATACGTACACTTACACCAAGTATTTTGACATACACTTGCAACAAGTAACAAAGACATACACTGACAACCAGTAACTAAGACATACAATGACACCAAGTAACAAAGAAATCGACTGACAACAAGCCACTAACACATACACTGGCACCAAGTAACAAAGACATACACTTGCACCAAGTAACAAAGACATACACTGACACTCAGGAACACAGACACACATTGACACCAAGTCACAAAGACACAAACTGACACCAAGTAACAAGGACATACACTGACACCCAGTAACAAAGACATCCACAGACAACAAGTCACAAACACATGCACTGACACCAAGTAACAAAGACATACACTGACACCCAGTAACAAAAACATCCACAGACAACAAGTCACAAACACATACACTTACACCAAGTAACAAAGACATACACTGACACCAAGTCACAAAGACACAAACTGACACCAAGTAACAAGGACATACACTGACACCCAGTAACAAAGACATCCACTGACAACAAGTCACAATCACATACACTGACACCAAGTAACAAAGACAAACACTTACACCAAGTAACAAAGACATACACTGACACCCAGTAACAAAGACATCCACTGACAACAAGTCACAAACACATACACTGACACCAAGTAACAAAGACATACACTGACACCAAGTAACAAAGACATACACTGACACCCAGTATCAAAGAAATCCACTGACAACAAGTCACTAACACATACACTGGCACCAAGTAACAAAGACATACACTGACACCCAGGAACACAGACACACATTGACACAAAGTAACAAAGACACACACTTACACCAAGTAACAAAGACATACACTTACACCAAGTATGTTGACACACACGTACACCAACTAACAAAGGCATACACTGACACCAAGTCACAAGACACACACTGACACCCAGTAACACAGACACACACTGACACCAAGTAACACAGACACACACTGACACCCAGTAAAAAAGACATACACTGACACCAAGTCACAAAGACATACACTGATACCAAGTCACAAAGACATACACTGATACCCAGTAACACAGACACACACTTACACCAAGTAACAAAGACATACACTGACACCAAGTCACAAAGACATACACTCATACCCAGTAACAAAGACATACACTGATACCCAGTAACACAGACACACACTTACACCAAGTAACAAAGACATACACTGACACCAAGTCACAAAGACATACACTCATACCCAGTAACAAAGACATACACTGATACCCAGTAACACAGACACACACTGATACCCAGTAACACAGACACACACTTACACCAAGTAACAAAGACATACACTGACACCAAGTCACAAAGACACGAACTGACACCAAGTAACAAGGACATACACTGACACCCATTAACAAAGACATCCACTGACAACAAGTCACAAACACATACACTGACACCAAGTAACAAAGACAAACACTTACACCAAGTAACAAAGACATACACTGACACCCAGTAACAAAGACATCCACTGACAACAAGTCACAAACACATACACAGACACCAAGTAACAAAGACATACACTGACACCCAGTAACAAAGACATACACTGATACCCAGTAACACAGACGCACACTTACACCAAGTAACAAAGACATACACTTACACCAGGTAACGCAGACATTCACTTACACCAAGTATTTTGACATACACTTACACCAAGTAACAAAGACTTACACTGACACCCAGTAACAAAGACATACACTGACACCAAGTAACAAAGACATACACTTACACAAAGTAACAAAGACACACACTTACACCGAGTAACACAGACATACACTGACACCAAGTCACAAAGACATACACTGATACCCAGTAACACAGGCACACACTTACACCAAGTAACAGTGACATACACTGACACTAAGTCACAAAGACATACACTCATACCCAGTAACAAAGACATACACTGATACCCAGTAACACAGACACACACTGATACCCAGTAACACAGACATACACTTACACCAAGTTACAAAGACATACACTTACACAAAGTAACAAAGACATACACTAACACCAAGTAACACAGACACACACTGACACCAAGTAACAAATACATACACTGACTCCCAGTAACAAAGACATACACTGACACCCAGTAACACAGACACACATCGACACCAAGTAACAAAGACACACACTTACACCAAGTAACACAGACATGCACTGACACCAAGTAACAAAGACATACACTTACACACCGTAACAAAGACATACACTTACACCAAGTTACAAAGACACACACTTACACCAAGTAACACAGACATACACTGACACCAAGTAACATAGACAGACAATTACACCAAGTAACAAAGACATACACCTACACCAAGGATTTTGACATACACTGACAACAAGTAACAAAGACATACACTGATACCCAGTAACACATACACACACTTACACCAAGTAACAAAGACATACACTGACACCAAGTCACAAAGACACAAACTGACACCAAGTAACAAGGACATACACTGACACCCATTAACAAAGACATCCACTGACAACAAGTCACAAACACATACACTGACACCAAGTAACAAAGACAAACACTTACACCAAGTAACAAAGACATACACTGACACCCAGTAACAAAGACATCCACTGACAACAAGTCACAAACTCATACACTGACACCAAGTAACAAAGACATACACTGACACCAAGTAACAAAGACATACACTCATACCCAGTAACACAGACGCACACTTACACCAAGTAACAAAGACATACACTTACACCAGGTAAAGCAGACATTCACTTACACCAAGTATTTTGACATACACTTACACCAAGTAACAAAGACTTTCACTGACACCCAGTAACAAAGACATACACTGACACCAAGTCACAAAGACATACACTGACACCAAGTAACAAAGACATACACTTACACAAAGTAACAAAGACACACACTTACACCGAGTAACACAGACATACACTGACACCAAGTCACAAAGACATACACTGATACCCAGTAACACAGGCACACACTTACACCAAGTAACAGTGACATACACTGACACCAAGTCACAAAGACATACACTCATACCCAGTAACAAAGACATACACTGATACCCAGTAACACAGACACACACTGATACCCAGTAACACAGACATACACTTACACCAAGTTACAAAGACATACACTTACACAAAGTAGCAAAGACATACACTTACACCAAGTAACACAGACACACACTGACACCAAGTAACAAATACATACACTGACTCCCAGTAACAAAGACATACACTGACACCCAGTAACACAGACACACATCGACACCAAGTAACAAAGACACACACTTACACCAAGTAACACAGACATGCACTGACACCAAGTAACAAAGACATACACTTACACCAAGTAACAAAGACATACAATTACACCAAGTTACAAAGACACACACTTACACCAAGTAACACAGACATACACTGACACCAAGTAACATAGACAGACAATTACACCAAGTAACAAAGACATACACCGACACCAAGTATTTTGACATACACTGACAACAAGTAACAAAGACATACACTGATACCCAGTAACACAAACACACACTTACACCAAGTAACAAAGACATACACTGACACCAAGTCACAAAGAGACAAACTGACACCAAGTAACAAGGACATACACTGACACCCAGTAACAAAGAAATCCACTGACAACAAGTCACAAACACATACACTGACACCAAGTAACAAAGACAAACACTTACACCAAGTAACAAAGACATACACTGACACCCAGTAACAAAGACATCCACTGACAACAAGTCACAAACACATACACTGACACCAAGTAACAAAGACATACACTGACACCAAGTAACAAAGACATACACTGATACCCAGTAACACAGACGCACACTTACACCAAGTAACAAAGACATACACTTACACCAGGTAACGCAGACATTCACTTACACCAAGTATTTTGACATACACTTACACCAAGTAACAAAGACATACACTGACACCCAGTAACAAAGACAGACACTGACACCAAGTCACAAAGACATACACTGACACCAAGTAACAAAGACATACACTAACACAAAGTAACAAAGACACACACTTACACCGAGTAACACAGACACACACTGACACCCAGCAACACAGACACACACTTACACCAAATAACACAGACATACACTGACACCAAGTAACAAAGACATACACTGATACCCAGTAACACAGGCACACACTGACAACAAGTCACAAACACATACACTGACACCAAGTAACAAAGACATACACTGACACCAAGTAACAAAGACATACACTGACACCCAGTATCAAAGAAATCCACTGACAACAAGTCACTAACACATACACTGGCACCAAGTAACAAAGACATACACTGACACCCAGGAACACAGACACACATTGATACAAAGTAACAAAGACACACACTTACACCAAGTAACAAAGACATACACTTACACCAAGTATTTTGACACACACTTACACCAAGTAACAAAGACATACACTGACACCAAGTCACAAAGACACACACTGACACCCAGTAACACAGACACACACTGACAACAAGTAACACAGACACACACTGACACCCAGTAAAAAAGACATACACTGACACCAAGTCACAAAGACATACACTTACACCAAGTAACAAAGACATACACTGACACCAAGTCACAAAGACACAAACTGACACCAAGTAACAAAGACATACACTGACACCCAGTAACAAAGACATCCACTGACAACAAGTCACAAACACATACACTGACACCAAGTAACAAAGACATACACTGACACCAAGTAACAAAGACATACACTGATACCCAGTAACACAGACGCACACTTACACCAAGTAACAAAGACATACACTTACACCAGGTAACGCAGACATTGACTTACACCAAGTATTTTGACATACACTTACACCAAGTATAAAAGACTTACACTGACACCCAGCAACAAAGACATACACTGACAACAAGTCACAAACACATACACTGACACGAAGTAACAAAGACAGACTATTGCACCAAGTAATAAATACATTCACCTACACCAAGTATTTTGACATACACTGACACCAAGTAACAAAGACATACACTGATACCCAGTCACACAGACACACACTTACACCAAGTAACAAAGACATACAATTACACCAAGTAACAAAGACACACACTTACACCAAGTAACAAAGACAGACACTGATACCCAGTAACACAGACACACACTTACACCAAGTAACAAAGACATACATTGACACCCAGTAACACAAACAAACACACATTGACACCCAGTAACACAGAGAAACACTAATAAACAGTAACACAGACATATACTGACACCAAGTAACACAGACGCACACTGACACCCAGTAACAAAGACATGCACTGACACCAGGTCACAAAGTCATACACTGATACCAAGTCACAAAGACATACACTGATACCCAGTAACACAGACACACACTGACACAAAGTAACAAAGACATACACTGACACCAAGTCACAAAGACACACACTGACACCCAGTAACAAAGACATACACTGACACCCAGTAACACAGACATACACTTACACCAAGTAACGAAGACATACACTGACACCAAGTCACAAAGACACACACTGACACCCAGTAACAAAGACATACACTGACACCCAGTAACAAAGACATACACTGACACCAAGTCACAAAGACATACACTGATACCCAGTAACAAAGACAGACACTGATACCCAGTAACAAAGACGCACACTTACACCAAGTAACAAAGACAAAGAATTACACCAAGTAACACAGACATACACTGACAACAAGTCACAAACACATACTCTGACACGAAGTAACAAAGACAGACTATTACACCAAGTAATAAATACATTCACCTACACCAAGTATTTTGACATACACTGACACAAAGTAACAAAGACATACACTGATACCCAGTCACACAGACACACACTTACACCAAGTAACAAAGACGTACACTGACACCAAGTCACAAAGACTCACACTGACACCCAGTAACAAAGACATACACTGACACCAAGTAACAAAGACATACACTGATACCCAGTAACACAGACACACACTTACACCAAGTAACAAAGACATACACTGACACCAAGTCACAAAGACACACATTGACAACCAGTAACAAAGACATACACTGACACCGAGTCACAAAGACATACACTGATACCCAGTAACAAAGACATACACTGATACCCAGTAACACAGACACACACTTACACCAAGGAACAAAGACATACACTGACACCAAGTCACAAAGACACAAACTGACACCAAGTAACAAAGACATACACTGACACCCAGTAACAAAGACATCCACTGACAACAAGTCACAAACACATACACTGACACCAAGTAACAAAGACATACACTGACACCAAGTAACAAAGACATACACTGATACCCAGTAACACCGACGCACACTTACACCAAGTAACAAAGACATACACTTACACCAGGTAACAAAGACATACACTGACACCCAGTAACAAAGACATTCACTGACACCCAGTAACACAGACACACACGGACACCAAGTAACAAAGACACACACTGACACCAAGTAACACAGACACACACTGACACCCAGTAACACAAACAAACACACTGACACCCAGTAACACAGACATACACTGACATCAAGTCACAAAGACATACACTCATACCCAGTCACAAAGACATACACTGATACCCAGTAACACAGACACACACTGACACAAAGTAACAAAGGCATACACTGACACCAAGTCACAAAGACACACACTGACACCCAGTAACAAAGACATACACTGACACCCAGTAACACAGACACACACTTACACCAAGTAACAAAGACACACACTTACACCAAGTAACAAAGACATACACTGACACCAAGTAACACAGACACACACTGACACCCAGTAACAAAGACATACACTGACATCAAGTAGCACAGACACACACTGGGTGGCACATTGGCACAGTGGTTAGCAGCCTCACAGCTCCAGGGACCAGGGCTCGATTCTGGGTACTGCCTTTGCGGAGTTTGCAAGTTCTCCCTGTCTCTGCGTGAGTTTTATCCGGGTGCTCCGGTTTCCTCCCATATGCCAAAGACTTGCAGGTTGGTAGGTTAATTGGCCATTATAAATTGCCGCTAGTATAGGTAGGTGGTAGGGAAATATATAGGGACCGGTGGGGATGTTATTGGAATATGGGATTCGTGCAGGATTAGTATAAGTGGTTGGTTAATGGTCGGCACAGACTCGGAGGTCCGAAGGGCCTGTTTCAGTGCTGTATCTCGAAACTAAACTAAATACTGACACCTAGTGTCACATACACACACTGACCCCCAGTAACAAAGACATACACTTACACCAAGTAACAAAGACACATACTTACACCAAGTAACACAGACATACACTGACACCAAGTAACAAAGACATACACTTACACCAAGTAACAAAGACAGACAATTACACCAACTAACAAAGATATACACTTACACCAAGTATTTTGACATACACTTGCACCAAGTAACAAAGACATACACTGACACCCAGGAACACAGACACACATTGACACAAAGTAACAAAGACACACACTTACACCAAGTAACAAAGACATACACTGACACCAAGTATTTTGACACACACTTACACCAAGTAACAAAGACATACACTGACACCCAGTAACACAGACACACACTGACACAAAGTAACACAGACACACACTGACACCAAGTCACAAAGACATACACTGATACCAAGTCACAAAGACATACACTGATACCCAGTAACACAGACGCACACTTACACCAGGTAACGCAGACATTCACTTACACCAAGTATTTTGACATACACTTACACCAAGTAACAAAGACATACACTGATACCCAGTAACACAGCCACACACTTACACCAAGTAACAAAGACATACACTGACACCAAGTCACAAAGACATACTCTCATACCCAGTAACAAAGACATACACTGATAACCAGTAACACAGACACACACTTACACCAAGTAACAAAGACATACACTGACACCAAGTCACAAAGACACAAACTGACACCAAGTAACAAGGACATACACTGGCACCCAGTAACAAAGACAAACACTTACACCAAGTAACACAGACATACACTGACATGAAGTAACAAAGACAGACTATTACACCAGGTAATAAATACGTACACTTACACCAAGTATTTTGACATACACTTGCAACAAGTAACAAAGACATACACTGACATCCAGTAACTAAGACATACAATGACACCAAGTAACAAGGAAATCGACTGACAACAAGCCACTAACACATGCACTGGCACCAAGTAACAAAGACATACACTTGCACCAAGTAACAAAGACATACACTGACACTCAGGAACACAGACACACATTGACACAAAGTAACAAAGACACACACTTACACCAAGTAACAAAGACATACACTGACACCAAGTCACAAAGACACAAACTGACACCAAGTAACAAGGACAAACACTGACACCCAGTAACAAAGACAAACACTTACACCAAGTAACAAAGACATACACTGACACCCAGTAACAAAGACATCCACAGACAACAAGTCACAAACACATACACTGACACCAAGTCACAAAGACATACACTGACACCCAGTAACAAAGACATCCACAGACAACAAGTCACAAACACATACACTTACACCAAGTAACAAAGACATACACTGACACCAAGTCACAAAGACACAAACTGACACCAAGTAACAAGGACATACACTGACACCCAGTAACAAAGACATCCACTGACAACAAGTCACAAACACATACACTGACACCAAGTAACAAAGACAAACACTTACACCAAGTAACAAAGACATACACTGACACCCAGTAACAAAGACATCCACTGACAACAAGTCACAAACACATACACTGACACCAAGTAACAAAGACATACACTGACACCAAGTAACAAAGACATACACTGACACCCAGTATCAAAGAAATCCACTGACAACAAGTCACTAACACATACACTGGCACCAAGTAACAAAGACATACACTTACACCAAGTAACAAAGACATACACTGACACCCAGTAACAAAGACAGACACTGACACCAAGTCACAAAGACATACACTTACACCTAGTATTTTGACACACACTTACACCAAGTAACAAAGACATACACTGACACCAAGTCACAAAGACACACACTGACACCCAGTAACACAGACACACACTGACACCAAGTAACACAGACACACACTTACACCAAGTAACAAAGACATACACTGACACCAAGTCACAAAGACATACACTCATACCCAGTAACAAAGACATACACTGATACCCAGTAACACAGACACACACTTACACCAAGTAACAAAGACATACACTGAAACCAAGTCACAAAGACATACACTCATACCCAGTAACAAAGACATACACTGATACCCAGTAACACAGACACACACTGATACCCAGTAACACAGACACACACTTACACCAAGTAACAAAGACATACACTGACACCAAGTCACAAAGACACAAACTGACACCAAGTAACAAGGACATACACTGACACCCATTAACAAAGACATCCACTGACAACAAGTCACAAACACATACACTGACACCAAGTAACAAAGACAAACACTTACACAAAGTAACAAAGACATACACTGACACCCAGTAACAAAGACATCCACTGACAACAAGTCACAAACACATACACTGACACCAAGTAACAAAGACATACACTGACACCAAGTAACAAAGACATACACTGATACCCAGTAACACAGACGCACACTTACACCAAGTAACAAAGACATACACTTACACCAGGTAATGCAGACATTCACTTACACCAAGTATTTTGACATACACTTACACCAAGTAACAAAGACTTACACTGACACCCAGTAACAAAGACATACACTGACACCAAGTCACAAAGACATACACTGACACCAAGTAACAAAGACATACACTTACACAAAGTAACAAAGACACACACTTACACCGAGTAACACAGACACACACTGACACCCAGCAACACAGACACACACTTACACCAAATAACACAGACATACACTGACACCAAGTAACAAACACATACACTGATACCCAGTAACACAGGCACACACTTACACCAAGTAACAGTGACATACACTGACACCAAGTCACAAAGACATACACTCATACCCAGTAACAAAGACATACACTGATACCCAGTAACACAGACACACACTGATACCCATTAACACAGACACACACTGATACCCAGTAACACAGACAAACACTTAGACCAAGTTACAAAGACATACACTTACACCAAGTAACAAAGACATACACTTACACCAAGTAACACAGACACACACTGACACCAAGTAACAAATACATACACTGACTCCCAGTAACAAAGACATACACTGACACCCAGTAACACACACACCGACACCAAGTAACAAAGACACACACTTACACCAAGTAACACAGACATGCACTGACACCAAGTAACAAAGACATACACTTACACCAAGTAACAAAGACATACACTTACACCAAGTTACAAAGACACACACTTACACCAAGTAACACAGACATACACTGACACCAAGTAACATAGACAGACAATTACACCAAGTAACAAAGACATACACCTACACCAAGTATTTTGACATACACTTACAACAAGTAACAAAGACATACACTGATACCCAGTAACACATACACACACTTACAGCAAGTAACAAAGACATACACTGACACCAAGTCACAAAGAGACAAACTGACACCAAGTAACAAGGACATACACTGACACCCAGTAACAAAGAAATCCACTGACAACAAGTCACAAACACATACACTGACACCAAGTAACACAGACATACACTGACACCAAGTAACAAAGACATACACTGATACCCAGTAACACAGACGCACACTTACACCAAGTAACAAAGACATACACTTACACCAGGTAACGCAGACATTCACTTACACCAAGTATTTTGACATACACTTACACCAAGTAACAAAGACATACACTGACACCCAGTAACAAAGACAGACACTGACACCAAGTCACAAAGACCTACACTGACACCAAGTAACAAAGACATACACTAACACAAAGGAACAAAGACACACACTTACACCGAGTAACACAGACACACACTGACACCCAGCAACACAGACACACACTTACACGAAATAACACAGACATACACTGACTCCCAGTAACAAAGACATACACTGACACCCAGTAACACAGACACACACCGACACCAAGTAACAAAGACACACACTTACACCAAGTAACACAGACATGCACTGACACCAAGTAACAAAGACATACACTTACACCAAGTAACAAAGACATACACTTGCACCAAGTTACAAAGACACACACTTACACCAAGTAACAAAGACATACACTGACACCCAGTAACAAAGAGATCCACTGACAACAAGTCACTTACACATACACTGGCACCAAATAACAAAGACATACACTTGCACCAAGTAACAAAGACATACACTGACACCCAGGAACACAGACACACATTGACACAAAGTAACAAAGACAGACACTTACACCAAGTAACAAAGACATACACTTACACCAAGTATTTTGACACACACTTACACCAAGTAACAAAGACATACACTGACACCAAGTCACAAAGACACACACTGACACCCAGTAACACAGACACACACTGACACCAAGTAACACAGACACACACTGACACCCAGTAAAAAAGACATACATATGACACCAAGTCACAAAGACATACACTGATACCAAGTCACAAAGACATACACTGATACCCAGTAACACAGACACACACTTACACCAAGTAACAAAGACATACACTGACACCATGTCACAAAGACATACACTCATACCCTGTAACAAAGACATACACTGATACCCAGTAACACAGACACACACTGATACCCAGTAACACAGACACACACTTACACCAAGTAACAAAGACATACACTGACACCCAGTAACAAAGACATCCAATGACAACAAGTCACAAACACATACACTGACACCATGTAACAAGGACAAACACTGACACCAAGTAACAATGACATACACTGACACCCAGTAACAAAGACATCCACTGACAACAAGTCACAAACACATACACTGACACCAAGTAACAAAGACATGCACTGACACCAAGTAACAAAGACATACACTGATACCCAGTAACACAGACGCACACTTACACCAAGTAACAAAGACATACACTTACACCAGGTAACGCAGTCATTCACTTACACCAAGTATTTTGACATACACTTACACCAAGGAACAAAGACATACACTGACACCCAGTAACAAAGACATACACTGACACCAAGTCACAAAGACATACACTGACACCAAGTAACAAAAACATACTCTTACACAAAGTAACAAAGACACACACTTACACCGAGTAACACAGACACACACTGACACCCAGCAACACAGACACACACTTACACCAAATAACACAGACATACACTGACACCAAGTAACAAAGACATACACTGATACCCAGTAACACAGGCACACACTTACGCCAAGTAACAGTGACATACACTGACACCAAGTAACAAAGACATACACTTACACAAAGTAACAAAGACATACACTTACACCAAGTAACACAGACACACACTGTCACCAAGTAACAAATACATACACTGACTCCCAGTAACAAAGACATACACTGACACCCAGTAACACAGACACACACCGACACCAAGTAACAAAGACACACAATTACACCAAGTAACACAGACATGCACTGACACCAAGTAACAAAGACATACACTTACACCAAGTAACAAAGACATCCACTTACACCAAGTTACAAAGACACACACATACACCAAGTAACACAGACATACACTGACACCAAGTAACATAGACAGACAATTACACCAAGTAACAAAGACATACACCTACACCAAGTATTTTGACATACACTGACTTACACCAAGTAACAAAGTCATACACTGACACCAAGTCACAAAGAGACAAACTGACACCAAGTAACAAGGACATACACTGACACCCAGTAACAAAGACATCCACTGACAACAAGTCACAAACACATGCACTGACACCAAGTAACAAAGACATACACTGACACCAAGTAACAAAGACATACACTGATACCCAGTAACACAGACGCACACTTACACCAAGTAACAAAGACATACACTTACACCAGGTAACGCAGACATTCACTTACACCAAGTATTTTGACATACACTTACACCAAGTAAAAAAGACATACAATGACACCCAGTAACAAAGACATACACTGACACCAATTCACAGAGACATACACTGACACCAAGTAACAAAGACATACACTAACACAAAGTAACAAAGACACACACTTACACCAAGTAACACAGACACACACTGACACCCAGCAACACAGACACACACTTACACCAAATAACACAGACATACACTGACACCAAGTAACAAAGACATACACTGATACCCAGTAACACAGGCACACACTTACACCAAGTAACGGTGACATACACTGACACCAAGTAACAAAGACATACAATTACACAAAGTAACAAAGACATACACTTACACCAAGTAACACAGACACACACTGACACCAAGTAACAAATACATACACTGACATCCAGTAACACAGACACACACCGACTCCAAGTAACAAAGACACACACTTACACCAAGTAACACAGACATGCACTTACACCAAGTTACAAAGACATACACTTACACCAAGTAACAAAGACATACACTGATACCCAGTAACACATACACACACTTACACCAAGTAACAAAGACATACACTGACACCAAGTCACAAAGACATACACTGATACCCACTAACACAGACACACACTTACACCAAGTAACAAAGACACACACTGATACCCAGTAGCACAGACACACACTTACACCAAGTAACAAAGACATACACTGACACCCAGTTACAAAGACATACACTGACACCCAGTAACACAGACACACACGGACACCAAGTAACAAAGTCACACACTTACACCAAGTAACACAGACACACACTGACACCCAGTGACACAAACAAACACACTGACACCCAGTAACACAGACACACACTGACACCAAGTAACAAAGACATACACTGATACCCAGTAACACAGACATACACTGACACCAAGTAACAAAGACAGACACTGATACCCAGTAACACAGACACACACTTACACCAATTAACAAAGACATACACTGAGACCCAGTAACAAACACATACACTGACACCCAGTAACACAGACAAACACGGAAACCAAGTAACAAAGACACACACTTAAACCAAGTAACACAGACATACACTGACACCAAGTAACACAGACATACACTGACACCAAGTAACACAGACACACACTGACACCCTGTAACACAGACACACACTTACACCAAGTAACACAGACATACACTGACACCAAGTAACAAAGACATACACTGATACCCAGTAACACAGGCACACACCTACACCAAGTAACACAGACATACACTGACACCAAGTAACAAAGACATACACTGACAACAAGTAACAAAGACATACACTTACACCAAGTAACAAAGACACACACTTATACCAAGTAACACAGACATACACTGACACCAAGTAACAAAGACAGACAATTACACCAAGTAACAAAGACATACACTTACACCAAGTATTTTGACATACACTGACACCAAGTAAAAAAGACATACACTGATACCGAGTAACACAGACACACACTTACACCAAGTAACAAAGAGATACACTGACATCAACTCACAAAGACACACTGCCACCCAGGAACACAGACACACACTTACACCAAGTAACACAGACATGCACTGACACCGAGTAACACAGACACACACTTACACCAATTAACAAAGACATACACTGAGACCCAGTAACAAAGACATACACTGACACCCAGTAACACAGACAAACACGGAAACCAAGTAACAAAGACACACACTTAAACCAAGTAACACAGACATACACTGACACCAAGTAACACAGACATACACTGACACCAAGTAACACAGACACACACTGACACCCTGTAACACAGACACACACTTACACCAAGTAACACAGACATACACTGACACCAAGTAACAAAGACATACACTGATACCCAGTAACACAGGCACACACCTACACCAAGTAACACAGACATACACTGACACCAAGTAACAAAGACATACACTGACAACAAGTAACAAAGACATACACTTACACCAAGTAACAAAGACACACACTTATACCAAGTAACACAGACATACACTGACACCAAGTAACAAAGACAGACAATTACACCAAGTAACAAAGACATACACTTACACCAAGTATTTTGACATACACTGACACCAAGTAAAAAAGACATACACTGATACCGAGTAACACAGACACACACTTACACCAAGTAACAAAGAGATACACTGACATCAACTCACAAAGACACACTGCCACCCAGGAACACAGACACACACTTACACCAAGTAACACAGACATGCACTGACACCGAGTAACACAGACACACACTGACACCCAGTAACACAGACACACACTTACACCAAATAACAGAGACAAACACTGACACCAAGTAACAAAGACAGACAATGATACCCAGTAACACAGGCACACACTTACACCAAGTAACAGTGACATACTCTGACACCAAGTAACAAAGACATACACTGACACAAAGTATCAAAGACACACACTTACACCGAGTAACACAGACATACACTGACACCAAGTAACAAAGACATACACTGGTACCCAGTAACACAGGCACACACTTACACCAAGTAACACGGACATACACTGACACCAAGTAACAAAGACATACACTGACAACAAGTAACAAAGACATACACTTACACCAAGTAACAAAGACACACACCTATACCAAGTAACACAGACATACACTGACATCAGGTAACAAAGACAGACAATTACACCAAGTAGCAAAGACATACACTTACACCCAGTATTTTGACATACACTGACACCAAGTAAAAAAGACATACACTGATACCCAGTAACACAGACACACACTTACACCAAGTAACAAAGACATACACTGACACCAACTCACAGAGACACTTTGACACCCAGGAACACAGACACACACTTACAACAAGTAACACAGACATGCACTGACACCAAGTAACAAAGAAATACACTTACACCAAGTAACAAAGACATACACTTACACCAAGTTACAAAGACACACACTTACACCAAGTAACACAGACATACACTGACACCAAGTAACATAGACAGACAATTACACCAAGTAACAAACACATACACCTACACCCAGTATTTTGACATACACTGACACCAATTAACAAAGACATACACTGATACCCAGTAACACATACACACACTTACACCAAGTAACAAAGACATACACTGACACCAAGTCACAAAGACATACACTGATACCCACTAACACAGACACACACTTACACCATGTAACAAAGACACACACTGATACCCAGTAGCACAGACACACACTTACACCAAGTAACAAAGACATACACTGACACCCAGTTACAAAGACATACACTGACACCCAGCAACACAGACACACACGGACACCAAGTAACAAAGTCACACACTTACACCAAGTAACACAGACACACACTGACACCCAGTAACACAAACAAACACACTGACACCCAGTAACACAGACACACACTGACACCAAGTAACAAAGACATATACTGACACCCAGTAACACGGACACACACTGGGCGGCACAGTGGAGCAGTGGTTAGCACTGCAGCCTCACAGCTCCAGGGACCCGGGTTCGATTCTGGGTACTGCCTGTGCGGAGTTTGCAAGTTCTACCTGTGTCTGCGTGGGTATCCTCCGGGTGCTCCGGCTTCCTCCCACATGCCAAAGACTTGCAGCATGATAGGTTAATTGGCCATTATAAATTGCCCCGAGTATAGGTAGGTGGTAGGGAAATATATAGGGACCGGTGGGGATGAGATTGGGATACGGGATTAGTGTAGGATTAGTATAAATGGGTTGTTGATGGTCGGCACAGACACGGTGGGCCGAAGGGCCTGTTTAAGTGCTTGTTCTCTAAACTAAACTAAATACTGACACCTAGTGTCACTGACACCCCGTAACACAAACAAACACACACTGACACCCAGAAACACTGAAACACAGTAACAAAGACATACACTGACACCAAGTAACACAGACACACACTGACACCCAGTAACGAAGACATGCACTGACACCAAGTCACAAACACATACACTGATAACCAGGAACACAGACACACACTTACACCAAGTAACAAAGACATACACTGATACCAAGTCACAAAGACACACACAGACACCAAGTCACAAAGACATGCACTGATCCACAGTAACACGGACACACACTTACACCAAGTAACAAAGACAGACACTGATTCCCAGTAACACAGACATACTCTGACACCAAGTAACAAAGCCATACACTGATACCCAGTAACACAGGCACACACTTACACCAAGTAACACAGACATACACTGACACCAAGTAACAAAGACATACACTGACACCAAGTAACAAAGACATACACTTGCACAAAGTAACAAAGACACACACTTACACCGAGTAACACAGACACACACTGACACCCAGCAACACAGACACACACTTACACCAAATAACACAGACATACACTGACACCAAGTAACAAAGTCATACACTGATACCCAGTAGCACAGGCACACACTTACACCAAGTAACAGTGACATACACTGACACCAAGTAACAAAGACATACACATACACAAAATAACAAAGACATACACTGATACCCAGGAACACAGACACACACTTACACCAAGTAACAAAGACATACACTGATGCCAAGACACAAAGACACACACTGACACCCAGTAACACAGACACACACCGACACCAAGTAACAAAGACACACACTTACACCAAGTAACACAGACATGCACTGACACCAAGTAACAAAGACATACACTTACACCAAGGAACAAAGACATACACTTACACCAGGTTACAAAGACACACACTTACACCAAGTAACACAGTCATACACTGACATCAAGTAACATAGACACACACTTACACCAAGTCACAAAGACACACACTGAAACCAAGTGACAAAGACATACACTTACACCAAGTAACAAAGACATACACTGACACCAAGTAACAAAGACATACACTGATACCCAGTAACACAGACACACACTTACACCCAGAAACAAAGACAGACACTGACACCAAGTCACAAAGACATACACTTACACGAAGTAACAAAGACAGACAATTACACCAAGTAACAAAGACATACACTTGCACCAAGTATTTTGACATACACTGACACCAAGTAACAAAGACATGCACTGATACCCAGTAACACAGACACACACTTACAGCAAGTAACAAAGACAGACACTGACACCAAGTCACAAAGACATACACTTACACGAAGTAACAAAGACATACACTGATACCCAGTACCACAGACACACACTGACACCAAGTAACAAAGACATACACTGATACCCAGTAACACAGACACACACTTACACCAAGTAAAAAAGACACACCCTTACACCAAGTAACAAAGACAGACACTTACACCAAGTAACAAAGACATACACTGACACCATGTAACAAAGACATACACTGATACCCAGTAACACAGACACTCACTTACACCAAGTAACAAAGACATACACTGATGCCCAGTAACACAGCCACACACTCACACCAAGTAACAAAGACATACACTGATACCAAGTGACACAGACACACACTTACACCAAGTAACACAAACACTCACTTACACCAAGTAACAAAGACATACACTGACACCAAGTAACAAAGACATACAATTACACCAAGTCACAAAGACACACACTTACACCAAGTAACACAGACATACACTGACACCAAGTAACAAAGACATACACTGTCACCCAGTAACACAGACACAAACTTACACCAAGTAACAAAGACATACACTGATACCAAGTAACACAGACACACACTTACACCAAGTAACACAGACACACACGTACTACAAGTAACAAAGACACACACTGACACCAAGTAACAAAGACATACACTGATACCCAGTAACACATACACACACTTACACCAAGTAACAAAGACACACACTGATACCCAGTAGCACAGACACACACTTACACCAAGTAACAAAGTCGCACACTTACACCCAGTAACACAAACAAACACACTGACACCAAGTAACACAAGCACACACTTACACCAAGTAACAAAGACAGACACTTACACCAAGTAACACGGACATACAATGACACCAAGTAACAAAGACAGACAATTACACCAAGTAACAAAGACATACACATACACCAAGTATTTTGACATACACTTACACCAAGTGACAAAGACACACACTGATACCCAGTAGCACAGACACACACTGATACCCAGTAACACAGACACTCACTTACACCAAGTAACAAAGACATACACTGATGCCCAGTAACACAGCCACACACTCACACCAAGTAACAAAGACATACACTGATACCAAGTGACACAGACACACACTTACACCAAGTAACACAAACACTCACTTACACCAAGTAACAAAGACATACACTGACACCAAGTAACAAAGACATACAATTACACCAAGTCACAAAGACACACACTTACACCAAGTAACACAGACATACACTGACACCAAGTAACAAAGACATACACTGTCACCCAGTAACACAGACACAAACTTACACCAAGTAACAAAGACATACACTGATACCAAGTAACACAGACACACACTTACACCAAGTAACACAGACACACACGTACTACAAGTAACAAAGACACACACTGACACCAAGTAACAAAGACATACACTGATACCCAGTAACACATACACACACTTACACCAAGTAACAAAGACACACACTGATACCCAGTAGCACAGACACACACTTACACCAAGTAACAAAGTCACACACTTACACCCAGTAACACAAACAAACACACTGACACCAAGTAACACAAGCACACACTTACACCAAGTAACAAAGACAGACACTTACACCAAGTAACACGGACATACAATGACACCAAGTAACAAAGACAGACAATTACACCAAGTAACAAAGACATACACATACACCAAGTATTTTGACATACACTTACACCAAGTGACAAAGACACACACTGATACCCAGTAGCACAGACACACACTTACACCAAGTAACAAAGACATACACTAACACCCAGTAACACAGACACACACCGACACCAAGTAACAAAGTCACACACTTACACCAAGTAACACAGGCACACACTGACACCCAGTAACACAAACACACACTGACACCAAGTAACAAAGACATATACTGACAACCAGTAACACGGAGACACACTGGGCGGCACATTGGCGCAGTGGTTAGCACCGCAGCCTCACAGCTCCAGGGACGGGGGTTCGATTCTGGGTACTGCCTGTCCGGAGTTTGCAAGTTCTCCCTGTGTCTGCGTGAGTTTCCTCCGGGTGCTCCGGTTTCTTCCCACATGCCAAAGACTTGCAGGTTGATAGGTTAATTGGCCATTATAAATTGACCCTAGTATAGGTAGGTGTTAGGGAAATATATAGGGACAGTTGGGGATGTGATAGGAATACGGGATTAGTGTAGGATTAGTATAAATGGTTGGTTGATGGTCGGCACAGACCCGGTGGGCCGAAGGGCCTGTTAAAGTGCTGCATCTCAAAACTAAACTAAATACTGACACCGAGTGTCACAGATACACACTGACACCCAGTAACACAAACAAACACACACTGACACCCAGTAACACAGAGAAACACTGAGAAACAGTGACAAATAAATACACTGACACCAAGTAACAAAGACACACACTGACACCCAGTAACAAAGACAGACACTGACACAAAGTCACAAAGACATACACTTACACGAAGTAACAAAGACAGACAATTACACCAAGTAACAAAGACATACACTTGCACCAAGTATTTTGACATACACTGACACCAAGTAACAAAGACATGCACTGATAACCAGTAACACAGACACACACTTACACCAAGTAACAAAGACAGACACTGACACCAAGTCACAAAGACATACACTTACACGAAGTAACAAAGACATACACTGATACCCAGTACCACAGACACACACTGACACCAAGTAACAAAGACATACACTGATACCCAGTAACACAGACACACAATTACACCAAGTAAAAAAGACACACCCTTACACCAAGTAACAAAGACAGACACTTACACCAAGTAACAAAGACATACACTGACACCAAGTAACAAAGACATACACTGATACCCAGTAACACAGACACACACTTACACCAAGTAACAAAGACATACACTGATGCCCAGTAACACAGTCACACACTCACACCAAGTAACAAAGACATACACTGATACCAAGTGACACAGACACACACTTACACCAAGTAACACAAACACTCACTTACAACAAGTAACAAAGACATACACTGACACCAAGTAACAAAGACATACAATTACACCAAGTCACAAAGACACACACTTACACCAAGTAACACAGACATACACTTACACCAAGTAACAAAGACATACACTGTCACCCAGTAACACAGACACAAACTTACACCAAGTAACAAAGACATACACTGATACCAAGTAACACAGACACACACTTACACCAAGTAACAAAGACATACACTGATACCCAGTAACACAGACACACACTTACACCAAGTAAAAAAGACACACCCTTACACCAAGTAACAAAGACAGACACTTACACCAAGTAACAAAGACATACACTGACACCAAGTAACAAAGACATACACTGATACCCAGTAACACAGACACACACTTACACCAAGTAACAAAGACATACACTGATGCCCAGTAACACAGTCACACACTCACACCAAGTAACAAAGACATACACTGATACCAAGTGACACAGACACACACTTACACCAAGTAACACAAACACTCACTTACAACAAGTAACAAAGACATACACTGACACCAAGTAACAAAGACATACAATTACACCAAGTCACAAAGACACACACTTACACCAAGTAACACAGACATACACTTACACCAAGTAACAAAGACATACACTGTCACCCAGTAACACAGACACAAACTTACACCAAGTAACAAAGACATACACTGATACCAAGTAACACAGACACACACTTACACCAAGTAACACAGACACACACTTACAACAAGTAACAAAGACACACACTGACACCAAGTAACAAAGACATACACTTACACCAAGTAACACAGACATACACTGACACCAAGTAACAAAGACATACAATTACACCAAGTAACAAAGACACACACTTACACCAAGTAACAGAGACATACACTGACACCAAGTAACAAAGACATACACTGTTACCCATTAACACAGACACACACTTACATCAATTAACAAAGACATATACTGATACCCAGTAGCACAGACACACACTGGGCGGCACATTGGCACAGTGGTTAGCAGCCTCACAGCTCCAGGGACCAGGGCTCGATTCTGGGTACTGCCTTCGCGGAGTTTGCAAGTTCTCCCTGTCTCTGCGTGAGTTTCCTCCGGGTGCTCCGGTTTCTTCCCACATGCCAAAGACTTGCAGGTTGATAGGTTAATTGGCCATTATAAATTGACCCTAGTATAGGGAGGTGTTAGGGAAATATATAGGGACAGTTGGGGATGTGATAGGAATACGGGATTAGTGTAGGATTAGTATAAATGGGTGGTTGATGGTCGGCACAGACTCGGTGGGCCGAAGGGCCTGTTTAAGTGCTGTATCTCTGAACTAAACTAAATACTGACACCTAGTGTCACAGACACACACTGACACCCAGTAACACAAACAAACACACACTGACACCCAGGAACACAGAGAAACACTGATACACAGCAACAAAGACATACACTGACACCAAGTAACACAGACACACACTGACACCCAGTAACAAAGACATACACTGACACCAAGTCACAAAGACATACACTGATACCCAGGATCACAGACACACACTTACACCAAGTAACAAAGACATACACTGATACCAATTCACAAAGACACACACTGACACCCAGTAACACAGACACACACCGACACCAAGTAACAAAGACACACACTTACACCAAGTAACACAGACATGCACTGACACCAAGTAACAAAGACATACACTTACTCCAAGGAACAAAGAAATACACTTACACCAAGTTACAAAGACACACACTTACACCAAGTAACACAGACATACACTGACACCAAGTGACAAAGACATACACTTACACCAAGTAACAAAGACATACACTGACACCAAGTAACAAAGACATACACTGATACCCAGTAACACAGACACACACTTACACCAAGTAACAAAGACACACACTGACACCCAGTAACAAAGACAGACACTGACACCAAGTCACAAAGACATACACTTACACGAAGTAACAAAGACAGACAATTACACCAAATAACAAAGACATACACTTGCACCAAGTATTTTGACATACACTGACACCAAGTAACAAAGACATGCACTGATACCCAGTAACACAGACACACACTTACAGCAAGTAACAAAGACAGACACTGACACCAAGTCACAAAGACATAAACTTACACGAAGTAACAAAGACATACACTGATACCCAATACCACAGACACACACTGACACCAAGTAACAAAGACATACACTGATACCCAGTAACACAGACACACACTTACACCAAGTAAAAAAGACACACCCTTACACCAAGTAACAAAGACAGACACTTACAGCAAGTAACAAAGACATACACTGACACCAAGTAACAAAGACATACACTGATACCCAGTAACACAGACACACACTTACACCAAGTAACAAAGACATACACTGATACCAAGTGACACAGACACACACTTACACCAAGTAACACAAACACTCACTTTCACCAAGTAACAAAGACATACACTGACACCAAGTAACAAAGACATACAATTACACCAAGTCACAAAGACACACACTTACACCAAGTAACACAGACATACACTGACACCAAGTAACAAAGACATACACTGTCACCCAGTAACACAGACACAAACTTACACCAAGTAACAAAGACATACACTGATACCAAGTAACACAGACACACACTTACACCAAGTAACACAGACACACACGTAAAACAAGTAACAAAGACACACACTGACACCAAGTAACAAAGACATACACGATACCCAGTAACACATACACACACTTACACCAAGTAACAAAGACACACACTGATACCCAGTAGCACAGACACACACTTACACCAAGTAACAAAGACATACACTGACACCCAGTAACACAGACACACACGGACACCAAGTAACAAAGTCACACACTTACACCCAGTAACACAAACAAACACACTGACACCAAGTAACATAGACACACACTTACACCAAGTAACACAAACACACACTTACACCAAGTAACAAAGACAGACACTTACACCAAGTAACACAGACATACACTGACACCAAGTAACAAAGACAGGCAATTACACCAAGTAACAAAGACATACACATACACCAAGTATTTTGACATACACTTACACCAAGTGACAAAGACACACACTGATACCCAGTAGCACAGACACACACTTACACCAAGTACCAAAGACATACACTGACACCCAGTAACACAGACACACACCGACACCAAGTAACAAAGTCACACACTTACACCAAGTAACACAGGCACACACTGGCACCCAGTAACACAAACACACTGACACCCAGTAACACAGACACACACTGACACCAAGTAACAAAGACATATACTGACACCCAGTAACACGGAGACACACTGGGCGGCACATTGGCGCAGTGGTTAGCACCGCAGCCTCACAGCTCCAGGGACCCGGGTTCGATTCTGGGTACTGCCTGTCCGGAGTTTGCAAGTTCTCCCTGTGTCTGCGTGGGTTTCCTCCGGGTGCTCCGGCTTACTCCCACATGCCAAAAACTTGCAGGATGATAGGTTAATTGGCCATCATAAATTGCCCCTAGTATAGGTAGGTGGTAGGGAAATATATCGGGACAGGTGGGGATGTGATAGGAATACGGGTTTAGTGTAGGATTAGTATAAATGGTTGGTTGATGGTCGGCACAGACTCGGTGGTCCGAAGGGCCTGTTTCAGTGCTGTATCTCGAAACTAAACTAAATACTGACACCTAGTGTCACATACACACACTGACCCCCAGTAACAAAGACATACACTTACACCAAGTAACAAAGACACACACTTACACCAAGTAACACAGACATACACTGACACCAAGTAACAAAGACATACACTGATACCCAGTAACACAGACACACACTTACACCAAGTAACAAAGACATACACTGATACCCAGTAACACAGTCACACACTTACACCAAGTATCACAGACACACACTTACAACAAGTAACAAAGACACACACTGACACCAAGTAACAAAGACATACACTTACACCAAGTAACACAGACATACACTGACACCAAGTAACAAAGACATACAATTACACCAAGTAACAAAGACACACACTTACACCAAGTAACACAGACATACACTGACACCAAGTAACAAAGACATACACTGTTACCCATTAACACAGACACACACTTACACCAATTAACAAAGACATATACTGATACCCAGTAGCACAGACACACACTGGGCTGCACATTGGCACAGTGGTTAGCAGCCTCACAGCTCCAGGGACCAGGGCTCGATTCTGGGTACTGCCTTTGCGGAGTTTGCAAGTTCTCCCTGTCTCTGCGTGAGTTTCCTCCGGGTGCTCCGGTTTCTTCCCACATGCCAAAGACTTGCAGGTTGATAGGTTAATTGGCCATTATAAATTGACCCTAGTATAGGTAGGTGTTAGGGAAATATATAGGGACAGTTGGGGATGTGATAGGAATACGGGATTAGTGTAGGATTAGTATAAATGGGTGGTTGATGGTCGGCACAGACTCGGTGGGCCGAAGGGCCTGTTTAAGTGCTGTATCTCTGAACTAAAGTAAATACTGACACCTAGTGTCACAGACACACACTGACACCCAGTAACACAAACAAACACACACTGACACCCAGGAACACAGAGAAACACTGATACACAGTAACAAAGACATACACTGACAACAAGTAACACAGACACACACTGACACCCAGTAACAAAGACATACATTTGACACCAAGTCACAAAGACATACACTGATACCCAGGAACACAGACACACACTTACACCAAGTAACAAAGACATACACTGATACCAAGTCACAAAGACACACACTGACACCCAGTAACAAAGACATACACTGACACCAAGTCACAAAGACATGCACTGATCCATAGTAACACAGACACACACTTACACCAAGTAACAAAGACAGACACTGATTCCCAGTAACACAGACACACACTTACACCAAATAACACAGACAAACACTGACACCAAGTAACCAGGACAAACACTGATACCCAGTAACACAGGCACACACTTACACCAAGTAACACAGACATCCACTGACACCAAGTAACAAAGACATACACTTACACAAAGTAACAAAGACACACAATTACACCGAGTAACACAGACACACACTGACACCCAGCAACACAGACACACACTTACACCAAATAACACAGACACACACTTACACCAAGTAACAAAGACAAACACTGACACCCAGTTACAAAGACATGCACTGACACCCAGTAACACAGACACACACGGACACCAAGTAACAAAGTCACACACTTACACCAAGTAACACAGACACACACTGACACCCAGTAACACAAACAAACACACTGACACCCAGTAACACAGACACACACTGACACCAAGTAACAAAGTCATATACTGACACCCAGTAGCACAGACACACACTGGGCGGCACATTGGCACAGTGGTTAGCAGCCTCACAGCTCCTGGGACCAGGGCTCGATTCTGGGTACTGCCTTTGCGGAGTTTGCAAGTTCTCCCTGTCTCTGCGTGAGTTTCCTCCGGGTGCTCCGGTTTCTTTCCACATGCCAAAGACTTGCAGGTTGATAGGTTAATTGGCCATTATAAATTGACCCTAGTTTAGGTAGGTGTTAGGGAAATATATAGGGACAGTTGGGGATGTGATAGGAATACGGGATTAGTGTAGGATTAGTATAAATGGGAGGTTGATGGTCGGCACAGACTCGGTGGGCCGAAGGGCCTGTTTAAGTGCTGTATCTCTGAACTAAACTAAATACTGACACCTAGTGTCACAGACACACACTGACACCCAGTAACACAAACAAACACACACTGACACCCAGGAACACAGAGAAAAACTGATACACAGGAACAAAGACATACACTGCCACCAAGTAACACAGACACACACTGACACCCAGTAACAAAGACATACACTGACACCAAGTCACAAAGACATACACTGATACCCAGGAACACAGACACACACTCACACCAAGTAACAAAGACATACACTGATACCAACTCACAAAGACACACACTGACACCCAGTAACACAGACACACACCGACACCAAGTAACAAAGACACACACTTACACCAAGTAACACAGACATGCACTGACACCAAGTAACAAAGACATACACTTACACCAAGGAACAAAGACATACACTTACACCAAGTTACAACGACACACACTTACACCAAGTAACACAGACATACACTGACACCAAGTAACATAGACACACACTTGCACCAAGTAACAAAGACAGACACTGACACCAAGTGACAAAGACAGACACTTACACCAAGTAACAAAGACATACACTGACACCAAGTAACAAAGACATACACTGATACCCAGTAACACAGACACACACTTACACCAAGTAACAAAGACACACAATGACACCCAGTAACAAAGACAGACACTGACACCAAGTCACAAAGACATACACTTACACGAAGTAACAAAGACATACACTGATACCCAGTACACCAGACACACACTGACACCAAGTAACAAAGACATACACTGATACCCAGTAACACAGACACACACTTACACGAAGTAAAAAAGACACACCCTTACACCAAGTAACAAAGACAGACACTTACACCAAGTAACAAAGACATACACTGTCACCAAGTAACAAAGACATACACTGATACCCAGTAACACAGACACACACTTACACCAAGTAACAAAGACATACACTGATGCCCAGTAACACAGTCACACACTCACACCAAGTAACAAAGACATACACTGATACCAAGTGACACAGACACACACTTACACCAAGTAACACAAACACTCACTTACACCAAGTAACAAAGACATACACTGACACCAAGTAACAAAGACATACAATTACTCCAAGTCACAAAGACACACACTTACACCAAGTAACACAGACATACACTGACACCAAGTAACAAAGACATGCACTGTCACCCAGTAACACAGACACAAACTTACACCAAGTAACAAAGACATACACTGATACCAAGTAACACAGACACACACTTACACCAAGTAACACAGACACACACGTACAACAAGTAACAAAGACACACACTGACACCAAGTAACAAAGACATACACTGATACCCAGTAACACATACACACACTTACACCAAGTAACAAAGACACACACTGATAACCAGTAGCACAGACACACACTTACACCAAGTAACAAAGACATACACTGACACCCAGTAACACAGACACACACGGACACCAAGTAACAAAGTCACACACTTACACCCAGTAACACAAACAAACACACTGACACCAAGTAACACAGACACACACTTACACCAAGTAACACAAACACACACTTACACCAAGTAACAAAGACAGACACTTACACCAAGTTACACAGTCATACACTGACACCAAGTAACAAAGACAGACAATTACACCAAGTAACAAAGACATACACATACACCAAGTATTTTGACATACACTTGCACCAAGTGACAAAGACACACACTGATACCCAGTAGCACAGACACACACTTACACCAAGTAACAAAGACATACACTGACACCCAGTAACACAGACACACACCGACACCAAGTAACAAAGTCACACACTTACACCAAGTAACACAGGCACACAGTGACACCAAGTAACAAAGACATATACTGACACCCAGTAACACGGAGACACACTGGGCGGCACATTGGCGCAGTGGTTAGCACCGCAGCCTCACAGCTCCAGGGACCCTGGTTCGATTCTGGGAACTGCCTGTACGGATTTTGCAAGTTCTCCCTGTGTCTGCGTGGGTTTCCTCCGGTTGCTCCGGCTTCCTCCCACATGCCAAAGACTTGCAGGATGATAGGTTAATTGGCCATCATAAATTGCCCCTAGTCTAGGTAGGTAGGTGGTAGGGAAATATATCGGGAAAGGTGGGGATGTGATAGGAATACGGGTTTAGTGTAGGATTAGTATAAATGGTTGGTTGATGGTCGGCACAGACCCGGTGGGGCGAAGGGCCTGTTAAAGTGCTGTATCTCAAAACTAAACTAAATACTGACACCTAGTGTCACAGATACACACTGACACCCAGTAACACAAACAAACACACACTGACACCCAGTAACACAGAGAAACACTGAGAAACAGTGACAAAGAAATACACTGACACCAAGTAACAAAGACACACACTGACACCCAGTAATAAAGACAGACACTGACACAAAGTCACAAAGACATACACTTACACGAAGTAACAAAGACAGACAATTACACCAAGTAACAAGACATACACTTGCACCAAGTATTTTGACATACACTGACACCAAGTAACAAAGACATGCACTGATAACCAGTAACACAGACACAAACTTACACCAAGTAACAAAGACAGACACTGACACCAAGTCACAAAGACATACATTTACACGAAGTAACAAAGACATACACTGATACCCAGTACCACAGACACACACTGACACCAAGTAACAAAGGCATACACTGATACCCAGTAACACAGACACACACTTACACCAAGTAAAAAAGACACACCCTTACACCAAGTAACAAAGACAGACACTTACACCAAGTAACAAAGACATACACTGACACCAAGTAACAAAGACATACACTGATACCCAGTAACACAGACACACACTTACACCAAGTAACAAAGACATACACTGATGCCCAGTAACACAGTCACACACTCACACCAAGTAACAAAGACATACACTGATACCAAGTGACACAGACACACACTTACACCAAGTAACACAAACACTCACTTACACCAAGTAACAAAGACATACACTGACACCAAGTAACAAAGACATACAATTACACCAAGTCACAAAGACATACACTGATACCCAGTAACAAAGACAGACACTGATACCAAGTCAAAATCACATACACTGACACCAAGTAACAAAGACATACACTGATACCCAGTAACACTGACACACACTGACACCCAGTTAGAAACACACACTGACCCCCAGTAAAACAAGCACACACTGACCCCCAGTAACACAGACATACACTGATACCCAGTAACACAGACACACACTTACACCAAGCAACAAAGACATACACTGACACCAAGTAACAAAGACAAACACTGATACCCAGTAACACAGAAACACACTTACACGAAGTAACAAAGACAGACACTGATACCTAGTAACTCAGACACACACTTACACCAAGTAACAAAGACATACACTTACACCAAGTAACACAGACGGACACTGAAACCAAGTAACAAAGACATACAATTACACCAAGTAACAAAGACAAACACTTACACCAAGTAACAAAGACATACACTGATACCCAGTAACACAGACACACACTTACACCTAGTAACAAAGACACACACTGACAACAAGTCACACAGACATACACTGATACCCAGTAACACAGACACACACTTACACCAAGTAACACAGACATACACTGACACCAAGTAACAAAGACATGCACTGATACCCAGTAACACAGACACACACTTACTCCAAGTAACAAAGACATACACTGACACCAAGTCACAATGTCATACACTGATACCCAGTAACACTGACACACACTTACACCAAGTAACACAGACATACACTGACACCAAGTAACACAGACATACACTGATACCCAGTAACACAGACACACACTTACACCAAGTAACAAAGACAGACACTGATACCCAGTAACACAGAAACACACTTACACCAAGTAACAAAGACATACACTGACACACAGTAACAAAGACATACACTGACACCCAGTAACACAGAAATGCACGGACACCAAGTAACAAAGACATACACTGACACCAAGTAACAAAGACATACATCTACACCAAGTAACAAAGACAGACAATTACACCAAGTAACAAAGACATACACTTATACCAAGTATTTTGACATACACTGATACCAAGTAACAATGACATACACTGATAACCAGTAACGCAGACACACACTTACACCAAGAAACAAATACATACACTGACACCAAGTCACACAGACACACACTGACACCAAGTCACAAAGAGATACACTGATACCCAGTAACACAGACACACACTTACACCACGTAACACAGACATACACAGACACCAAGTAACAAAGACATACACTGATACCCAGTAACACAGAAACACACTTACACCAAGTAACAAATACATACACTGACACCAAGTCACAAAGACACACACTGACACCCAGTAACAAAGACATACACTGACACCAAGTCACAAAGACATACATTGATACCCAGTAACACAGACACACACTTACACCAAGTAACACAGACATACACTGACACCAAGTAACAAAGACATACACTGACACCCAGTAACAAAGACATACACTGAAACCCAGTAGCACAGACACACACGGACACCAAGTAACAAAGACATACACTGACACCAAGTAACAAAGACATACACTTACACCAAGGAGCAAAGACAGACAGTTACACCAAATAACAAAGACATACACGTTCACCAAGTATTTTGACAATCACTGACACCAAGTAACAAAGACATACACTGATACCCAGTAACACAGACACACACTTACACTAAGTAACAAAGACATACACTGACACCAAGTCACAAAGACACACACTGGCACCAATTCACACAGACATACACTGATACCCAGTAACACAGACACACACTGACACCAAGTATCACAGACATACACTGAAACCAAGTGACAAAGACATACACTGATACCCAGTAACACAGACACACACTTACACGAAGTAACAAAAACATACACTGACACCAAGTCACAAAGACACACACTGACACCCAGTAACAAAGTCTTACACTTACACCATGTCACAAAGACAAACACTGACACCAAGTCACACAGACATACACTGATACCCAGTAACACAGACACCCACTTACACCAAGTAACAAAGACATACACTGATACCCAGTAACACAGACACACACTTACACCAAGTAACAAAGACACACACTGACACCAAGTCACACAGACATACACTGATACCCAGTAACACAGACACACACTTACACCAAGTAACACAGACATACACTGACACCAAGTAACAAAGACATGCACTGATACCCAGTAACACAGACACACACTTACACCAAGTAACAAAGACACACACTGACACCAAGTCACACAGACATACACTGATACCCAGTAACACAGACACACACTTACAGCAAGTAACAAAGACAGACACTGACACCAAGTCACAAAGACATACACTTACACGAAGTAACAAAGACATACACTGATACCCAGTACCACAGACACACACTGACACCAAGTAACAAAGACATACACTGATACCCAGTAACACAGACACACACTTACACCAAGTAAAAAAGACACACCCTTACACCAAGTAACAAAGACAGACACTTACAGCAAGTAACAAAGACATACACTGACACCAAGTAACAAAGACATACACTGATACCCAGTAACACAGACACACACTTACACTAAGTAACAAAGACATACACTGATACCAAGTGACACAGACACACACTTACACCAAGTAACACAAACACTCACTTTCACCAAGTAACAAAGACATACACTGACACCAAGTAACAAAGACATACAATTACACCAAGTCACAAAGACACACACTTACACCAAGTAACACAGACATACACTGACACCAAGTAACAAAGACATACACTGTCACCCAGTAACACAGACACAAACTTACACCAAGTAACAAAGACATACACTGATACCAAGTAACACAGACACACACTTACACCAAGTAACACAGACACACACGTACAACAAGTAACAAAGACACACACTGACACCAAGTAACAAAGACATACACGATACCCAGTAACACATACACACACTTACACCAAGTAACAAAGACACACACTGATACCCAGTAGCACAGACACACACTTACACCAAGTAACAAAGACATACACTGACACCCAGTAACACAGACACACACGGACACCAAGTAACAAAGTCACACACTTACACCCAGTAACACAAACAAACACACTGACACCAAGTAACATAGACACACACTTACACCAAGTAACACAAACACACACTTACACCAAGTAACAAAGACAGACACTTACACCAAGTAACACAGACATACACTGACACCAAGTAACAAAGACAGGCAATTACACCAAGTAACAAAGACATACACATACACCAAGTATTTTGACATACACTTACACCAAGTGACAAAGACACACACTGATACCCAGTAGCACAGACACACACTTACACCAAGTACCAAAGACATACACTGACACCCAGTAACACAGACACACACCGACACCAAGTAACAAAGTCACACACTTACACCAAGTAACACAGGCACACACTGACACCCAGTAACACAAACACACTGACACCCAGTAACACAGACACACACTGACACCAAGTAACAAAGACATATACTGACACCCAGTAACACGGAGACACACTGGGCGGCACATTGGCGCAGTGGTTAGCACCGCAGCCTCACAGCTCCAGGGACCCGGGTTCGATTCTGTGTACTGCCTGTCCGGAGTTTGCAAGTTCTCCCTGTGTCTGCGTGGGTTTCCTCCGGGTGCTCCGGCTTCCTCCCACATGCCAAAGACTTGCAGGATGATAGGTTAATTGGCCATCATAAATTGCCCCTAGTATAGGTAGGTGGTAGGGAAATATATCGGGACAGGTGGGGATGTGATAGGAATACGGGTTTAGTGTAGGATTAGTATAAATGGTTGGTTGATGGTCGGCACAGACTCGGTGGTCCGAAGGGCCTGTTTCAGTGCTGTATCTCGAAACTAAACTAAATACTGACACCTAGTGTCACATACACACACTGACCCCCAGTAACAAAGACATGCACTTACACCAAGTAACAAAGACACACACTTACACCAAGTAACACAGACATACACTGACACCAAGTAACAAAGACATACACTGATACCCAGTAACACAGACACACACTTACACCAAGTAACAAAGACATACACTGATACCCAGTAACACAGTCACACACTTACACCAAGTAACACAGACACACACTTACACCAAGTAACACAGACATACACTGACACCAAGTAACAAAGACATACAATTACACCAAGTAACAAAGACACACACTTGCACCAAGTAACACAGACATACACTGACACCAAGTAACAAAGACATACACTGTTACCCATTAACACAGACACACACTTACACCAATTAACAATGACATATACTGATACCCAGTAGCACAGACACACACTGGGCTGCACATTGGCACAGTGGTTAGCAGCCTCACAGCTCCAGGGACCAGGGCTCGATTCTGGGTACTGCCTTTGCGGAGTTTGCAAGTTCTCCCTGTCTCTACGTGAGTTTCCTCCGGGTGCTCCGGTTTCTTCCCACATGCCAAAGACTTGCAGGTTGATAGGTTAATTGGCCATTATAAATTGACCCTAGTATAGGTAGGTGTTAGGGAAATATATAGGGACAGTTGGGGATGTGATAGGAATACGGGATTAGTGTAGGATTAGTATAAATGGGTGGTTGATGGTCGGCACAGACTCGGTGGGCCGAAGGGCCTGTTTAAGTGCTGTATCTCTGAACTAAAGTAAATACTGACACCTAGTGTCACAGACACACACTGACACCCAGTAACACAAACAAACACACACTGACACCCAGGAACACAGAGAAACACTGATACACAGTAACAAAGACATACACTGACAACAAGTAACACAGACACAAACTGACACCCAGTAACAAAGACATACATTTGACACCAAGTCACAAAGACATACACTGATACCCAGGAACACAGACACACACTTACACCAAGTAACAAAGACATACACTGATACCAAGTCACAAAGACACACACTGACACCCAGTAACAAAGACATACACTGACACCAAGTCACAAAGACATGCACTGATCCATAGTAACACAGACACACACTTACACCAAGTAACAAAGACAGACACTGATTCCCAGTAACACAGACACACACTTACACCAAATAACACAGACAAACACTGACACCAAGTAACCAGGACAAACACTGATACCCAGTAACACAGGCACACACTTACACCAAGTAACACAGACATACACTGACACCAAGTAACAAAGACATACACTTACACAAAGTAACAAAGACACACAATTACACCGAGTAACACAGACACACACTGACACCCAGCAACACAGACACACACTTACACCAAATAACACAGACACACACTTACACCAAGTAACAAAGACAAACACTGACACCCAGTTACAAAGACATGCACTGACACCCAGTAACACAGACACACACGGACACCAAGTAACAAAGTCACACACTTACACCAAGTAACACAGACACACACTGACACCCAGTAACACAAACAAACACACTGACACCCAGTAACACAGACACACACTGACACCAAGTAACAAAGTCATATACTGACACCCAGTAGCACAGACACACACTGGGCGGCACATTGGCACAGTGGTTAGCAGCCTCACAGCTCCTGGGACCAGGGCTCGATTCTGGGTACTGCCTTTGCGGAGTTTGCAAGTTCTCCCTGTCTCTGCGTGAGTTTCCTCCGGGTGCTCCGGTTTCTTTCCACATGCCAAAGACTTGCAGGTTGATAGGTTAATTGGCCATTATAAATTGACCCTAGTTTAGGTAGGTGTTAGGGAAATATATAGGGACAGTTGGGGATGTGATAGGAATACGGGATTAGTGTAGGATTAGTATAAATGGGAGGTTGATGGTCGGCACAGACTCGGTGGGCCGAAGGGCCTGTTTAAGTGCTGTATCTCTGAACTAAACTAAATACTGACACCTAGTGTCACAGACACACACTGACACCCAGTAACACAAACAAACACACACTGACACCCAGGAACACAGAGAAAAACTGATACACAGGAACAAAGACATACACTGACACCAAGTAACACAGACACACACTGACACCCAGTAACAAAGACATACACTGACACCAAGTCACAAAGACATACACTGATACCCAGGAACACAGACACACACTCACACCAAGTAACAAAGACATACACTGATACCAACTCACAAAGACACACACTGACACCCAGTAACACAGACACACACCGACACCAGGTAACAAAGACACACACTTACACCAAGTAACACAGACATGCACTGACACCAAGTAACAAAGACATACACTTACACCAAGGAACAAAGACATACACTTACACCAAGTTACAAAGACACACACTTACACCAAGTAACACAGACATACACTGACACCAAGTAACATAGACACACACTTGCACCAAGTAACAAAGACAGACACTGACACCAAGTGACAAAGACAGACACTTACACCAAGTAACAAAGACATACACTGACACCAAGTAACAAAGACATACACTGATACCCAGTAACACAGACACACACTTACACCAAGTAACAAAGACACACAATGCCACCCAGTAACAAAGACAGACACTGACACCAAGTCACAAAGACATACACTTACACGAAGTAACAAAGACATACACTGATACCCAGTACCACAGACACACACTGACACCAAGTAACAAAGACTTACACTGATACCCAGTAACACAGACACACACTTACACGAAGTAAAAAAGACACACCCTTACACCAAGTAACAAAGACAGACACTTACACCAAGTAACAAAGACATACACTGTCACCAAGTAACAAAGACATACACTGATACCCAGTAACACAGACACACACTTACACCAAGTAACAAAGACATACACTGATGCCCAGTAACACAGTCACACACTCACACCAAGTAACAAAGACATACACTGATACCAAGTGACACAGACACACACTTACACCAAGTAACACAAACACTCACTTACACCAAGTAACAAAGACATACACTGACACCAAGTAACAAAGACATACAATTACTCCAAGTCACAAAGACACACACTTACACCAAGTAACACAGACATACACTGACACCAAGTAACAAAGACATGCACTGTCACCCAGTAACACAGACACAAACTTACACCAAGTAACAAAGACATACACTGATACCAAGTAACACAGACACACACTTACACCAAGTAACACAGACACACACGTACAACAAGTAACAAAGACACACACTGACACCAAGTAACAAAGACATACACTGATACCCAGTAACACATACACACACTTACACCAAGTAACAAAGACACACACTGATAACCAGTAGCACAGACACACACTTACACCAAGTAACAAAGACATACACTGACACCCAGTAACACAGACACACACGGACACCAAGTAACAAAGTCACACACTTACACCCAGTAACACAAACAAACACACTGACACCAAGTAACACAGACACACACTTACACCAAGTAACACAAACACACACTTACACCAAGTAACAAAGACAGACAATTACACCAAGTAACAAAGACATACACATACACCAAGTATTTTGACATACACTTGCACCAAGTGACAAAGACACACACTGATACCCAGTAGCACAGACACACACTTACACCAAGTAACAAAGACATACACTGACACCCAGTAACACAGACACACACCGACACCAAGTAACAAAGTCACACACTTACACCAAGTAACACAGGCACACAGTGACACCAAGTAACAAAGACATATACTGACACCCAGTAACACGGAGACACACTGGGCGGCACATTGGCGCAGTGGTTAGCACCGCAGCCTCACAGCTCCAGGGACCCGGGTTCGATTCTGGGTACTGCCTGTCCGGAGTTTGCAAGTTCTCCCTGTGTCTGCGTGGGTTTCCTCCGGGTGCTCCGGCTTCCTCCCACATGCCAAAGACTTGCAGGATGATAGGTTAATTGGCCATCATAAATTGCCCCTAGTCTAGGTAGGTAGGTGGTAGGGAAATATATCGGGAAAGGTGGGGATGTGATAGGAATACGGGTTTAGTGTAGGATTAGTATAAATGGTTGGTTGATGGTCGGCACAGACCCGGTGGGGCGAAGGGCCTGTTAAAGTGCTGTATCTCAAAACTAAACTAAATACTGACACCTAGTGTCACAGATACACACTGACACCCAGTAACACAAACAAACACACACTGACACCCAGTAACACAGAGAAACACTGAGAAACAGTGACAAAGAAATACACTGACACCAAGTAACAAAGACACACACTGACACCCAGTAATAAAGACAGACACTGACACAAAGTCACAAAGACATACACTTACACGAAGTAACAAAGACAGACAATTACACCAAGTAACAAGACATACACTTGCACCAAGTATTTTGACATACACTGACACCAAGTAACAAAGACATGCACTGATAACCAGTAACACAGACACAAACTTACACCAAGTAACAAAGACAGACACTGACACCAAGTCACAAAGACATACATTTACACGAAGTAACAAAGACATACACTGATACCCAGTACCACAGACACACACTGACACCAAGTAACAAAGGCATACACTGATACCCAGTAACACAGACACACACTTACACCAAGTAAAAAAGACACACCCTTACACCAAGTAACAAAGACATACACTGACACCAAGTAACAAAGACATACACTGATACCCAGTAACACAGACACACACTTACACCAAGTAACAAAGACATACACTGATGCCCAGTAACACAGTCACACACTCACACCAAGTAACAAAGACATACACTGATACCAAGTGACACAGACACACACTTACACCAAGTAACACAAACACTCACTTACACCAAGTAACAAAGACATACACTGACACCAAGTAACAAAGACATACAATTACACCAAGTCACAAAGACATACACTGATACCCAGTAACAAAGACAGACTCTGATACCAAGTCAAAATCACATACACTGACACCAAGTAACAAATACATGCACTTACACCAAGTAACAAAGACATACACTGATACCCAGTAACACTGACACACACTGACACCCAGTTAGAAACACACACTGACCCCCAGTAAAACAAGCACACACTGACCCCCAGTAACACAGACATACACTGATACCTAGTAACACAGACACACACTTACACCAAGCAACAAAGACATACACTGACACCAAGTCACAAAGACACAAACTGACCCCAAGTAACAAAGACATACACTGACACCCAGTAACAAAGACATCCACTGACAACAAGTCACAAACACATACACTGACACGAAGTAACAAAGACATACACTGATACCCAGTCACACAGACACACACTTACACCAAGTAACAAAGACGTACACTGACACCAAGTCACAAAGACACACACTGACACCCAGTAACAAAGACATACACTGACACCAAGTAACAAAGACATACACTGATACCCAGTAACACAGACACACACTTACACCAAGTAACAAAGACATACACTGACACCAAGTCACAAAGACACACATTGACAACCAGTAACAAAGACATACACTGACACCGAGTCACAAAGACATACACTGATACCCAGTAACAAAGACATACACTGATACCCAGTAACACAGACACATACTTACACCAAGTAACAAAGACATACACTGACACCAAGTCACAAAGACACAAACTGACACCAAGTAACAAAGACATACACTGACACCCAGTAACAAAGACATCCACTGACAACAAGTCACAAACACATACACTGACACCAAGTAACAAAGACATACACTGACACCCAGTAACACAAACAAACACACACTGACACCCAGTAACACAGAGAAACACTAATAAACTGTAACAAAGACATACACTGACACCAAGTAACACAGTCACACACTGACACCCAGTAACAAAGACATACACTGACACCAAGTCACTAAGACATACACTGATACCAAGTCACAAAGACATACACTGATACACAGAAACACAGACACACACTGACACCAAGTAACAAATACATACAATTACACCAAGTAACAAAGACAGACAATTACACCAAGTAACAAAGACATCCACTTACACCAAATATTTTGACAAACACTGACACCAAGTAACAAAGACATTCACTGATACCCAGTAACACAAACAAACACACACTGACACCCAGTAACACAGAGAAACACTAATAAACAGTAACAAAGACATACACTGACACCAAGTAACACAGTCACACACTGACACCCAGTAACAAAGACATACACTGACACCAAGTCACTAAGACATACACTGATACCAAGTCACAAAGACATACACTGATACACAGTATCACAGACACACACTGACACCAAGTAACAAATACATACAATGACACCAAGTAACAAAGACATACACTTACACCAAGTAACAAAGACATACACTGACACCAAGTAACAAAGACATACACTTACACCAAGTAACAGAGACAGACAATTACACCAAGTATCAAAGACATACACTTACACCAAGTATTTTGACATACTCTGACACCAAGTAACAAAGACATACACTGACACCAAGTCACAAAGACATACACTGATACCCAGTAAAACAGACACACACTTACACCAAGTGACAAGGACAAACACTGACACCAAGTAACAAAGACATACACTGATACCCAGTAACACAGACACACACTTACACCAAGTAACACAGACATACACTGACACCAAGTAACACAGACACACACTGACACCCAGTAAAACAGACACACACTTACACCAAGTAACACAGACATACACTGACAACAAGTAACAAAGACATACACTGATACCCAGTAACACAGACACACACATACAACAAGTAACACAGACATACACTGACACCAAGTAACAAAGACATACAATGACACCCAGGAACACAGACACACACTTACACCAAGTAACACAGACACACATTAAACCAAGTAACAAAGACATACACTAACACCAAGTAACACAGACATACACTGACACCAAGTAACAAAGACATACAATTACACCAAGTAACAAAGACACACACTTACACCAAGTAACAAAGACAGACACTGATACCCAGTAACACAGACACACACTTACACCAAGTAACAAAGACATACACTTACACCAAGTAACAAAGACAGACAATTACACCAAGTATCAAAGACATACACTTACACCAAGTATTTTGACATACACTGACACCAAGTAACAAAGACATACACTGACACCAAGTCACAAAGACATACACTGATACCCAGGAACACAGACACACACTGATACCCAGTAACACTGAGACACACTGACACCCAGTAACAAAGACATGCACTGACCCCAAGTCACAAAGACACACACTGACACCCAGTAACAAAGACATGCACTGACACCAAGTCACAAAGACATACACTGATAGCCAGTAACACAGACACACACTTACACCAAGTAACACAGACATACACTGACACCCAGCAACACAGACACAAACTTACACCAAGTAAAAAAGACATTCACTGACACCCAGTAACAAAGACATGCACTGACACCCAGTAACACAGAAACACACGGACACCAAGTAACAAAGACACAGACTTACACCAAGTAACGCAGACATACACTGACACCAAGTAACAAAGAAATACACTGATACCCAGGAACACAGACACACACTTACACCAAGTAACACAGTCACACACTTACACCAAGTAACAAAGACATACACTTATACCAAGTAACACAGACATACACTGACACCAAGTTACAAAGACATACAATTACACCAAGTAACAAAGACACACACTTACACCAAGTTACAAAGACAGACACTGATACCCAGTAACACAGACACACAGTTACACCAAGTAACAAAGACATACACAGACACCCAGTAACACAAACAAACACACACTGACACCCAATAACACAGAGAAACACTAATAAACAGTAACACAGACATACACTGACACCAAGTAACACAGACACACACTGACACACAGTAACAAAGACATACACTGACACCAAGTCACAAAGACAAGCACTGATACCAAGTCACAAAGACATACACTGATACCCAGCAACACAGACACACACTTACACCAAGTAACACAGTCACACACTTACACCAAGTAACAAAGACATACACTTACACCCAGTAACACAGACACACACGGACACCAAGTAACAAAGTCACACACTTACACCAAGTAACACAGACACACACTGACACCCAGTAACACAAACAAACACACTGACACCCAGTAACACAGACACACACTGACACCAAGTAACAAAGACATGCACTGACACCCAGTAACACGGACACACACTGGGCGGCACAGTGGCGCAGTGGTTAGCACTGCAGCCTCACAGCTCCAGGGACCCGGGTTCGATTCTGGGTACTGCCTGTGCGGAGTTTGCAAGTTCTCCCTGTGTCTGCGTGGGTTTTATCCGGGTGCTCCGGTTTCCTACCCACATGCCAAAGACTTGCAGGTTGGTAGGTTAATTGGCCATTATAAATTGCCTCTAGTATAGGTAGGTGGTAGGGAAATATATAGGGACCGGTGCGGATGTTATTGGAATATGGGATTCGTGTAGGATTAGTATAAATGGTTGGTTAATGGTCGGCACAGACTCGGTGGGCCGAAGGGCCTGTTTCAGTGCTGTATCTCAAAACTAAACTAAATACTGACACCAAGTGTCACATACACACACTGACCCCCAGTTACAAAGACATACACTTACACCAAGTAACAAAGACACATACTTACACCAAGTAACACAGACATACACTGACACCAAGTAACAAAGACATACACTTACACCAAGTAACAAAGACACATACTTACACCAGGTAACACAGACATACACTGACACCAAATAACAAAGACATACACTTACACCAAGTAACAAAGACAGACAATTACACCAAGTAACAAAGACATACACTTACACCAAGTAACAAAGACATACACTTACACCAAGTATTTTGACATACACTTGCACCAAGTATTTTGACATACACTGACACCCAGTAACTAAGACACACAATGACACCAAGTCACAAACACACACACTGACCCCCAGTAACACAGACACACACTTCCACCAAGTAACAAAGACATACACTTGCACCAAGTAACAAAGACAAACACTGACACCCAGTAACACAAACAAACACACATAGACACCCAGTAACACAGAGAAACACTAATACACAGTAACACAGACATATACTGACACCCAGTAACAAAGACATACACTGACACCAAGTCACAAAGTCATACACTGATACCAAGTCACAAAGACATACACTGATACCCCGTAACACAGACACACACTGACACCAAGTAACAAAGACATACACTGACACCAAGTAACAAAGACATACAATTACACCAAGTAACAAAGACATACACTTACACCAAGTAACAAAGACACATACTTACACCAAGTAACACAGACATACACTGACACCAAGTAACAAAGACATACACTTACACCAAGTAACAAAGACACATACTTACACCAGGTAACACAGACATACACTGACACCAAATAACAAAGACATACACTTACACCAAGTAACAAAGACAGACAATTACACCAAGTAACAAAGACATACACTTACACCAAGTAACAAAGACATACACTTACACCAAGTATTTTGACATACACTTGCACCAAGTATTTTGACATACACTGACACCCAGTAACTAAGACACACAATGACACCAAGTCACAAACACACACACTGACCCCCAGTAACACAGACACACACTTCCACCAAGTAACAAAGACATACACTTGCACCAAGTAACAAAGACAAACACTGACACCCAGTAACACAAACAAACACACATAGACACCCAGTAACACAGAGAAACACTAATACACAGTAACACAGACATATACTGACACCCAGTAACAAAGACATACACTGACACCAAGTCACAAAGTCATACACTGATACCAAGTCACAAAGACATACACTGATACCCCGTAACACAGACACACACTGACACCAAGTAACAAAGACATACACTGACACCAAGTAACAAAGACATACAATTACACCAAGTAACAAAGACATAGACATACACCAAGTATTTTGACATACACTGACACCAAGTAACAAAGACATACACTGACACCCAGTAACACAGACACACACTTACACCAAGTAACAAAGACATACACTGACACCAAGTCACAAAGACACACACTGACACCCAGTAACAAAGACATAACACTGACACCAAGTCACAAAGACATACACTGACACCAAGTCACAAAGACACACACTGATACCCAGTAACAAAGACAGACACTGATACCCAGTAACACAGACGCACACTTACACCAAGTAACAAAGACATAGACTTACACCTAGTAACACAGACATACACTTACACCAAGTATTTTGACATACACTTACACCAAGTAACAAAGACATACAATGACACCCAGTAACAAAGACATTCACTGACAACAAGTCACAAACACATACACTGACACCAAGTAACAAAGACATACACTTACAGCAAGTAACAAAGACATACACTGACTCCCAGGAACACAGACACACACTGACACCAAGTAACAAAGACACACACTTACACCAAGTAACACAGACATACACTGACAATAAGTAACAAAGACAGACTATTACACCAAGTAATAAATACATACACCTACACCAAGTATTTTGACATACACTGACAACAAGTAACAAAGACATACACTGATACCCAGTAACACAGACACACACTTACACCAAGTAACAAAGACATACACTGACACCAAGTAACAAAGACAAACACTGACACCCAGTAACACAAACAAACACACATAGACACCCAGTAACACAGAGAAACACTAATACACAGTAACACAGACATATACTGACACCCAGTAACAAAGACATACACTGACACCAAGTCACAAAGTCATACACTGATACCAAGTCACAAAGACATACACTGATACCCCGTAACACAGACACACACTGGCACCAAGTAACAAAGACATACACTGACACCAAGTAACAAAGACATACAATTACACCAAGTAACAAAGACATAGACATACACCAAGTATTTTGACATACACTGACACCAAGTAACAAAGACATACACTGTCACCCAGTAACACAGACACACACTTACACCAAGTAACAAAGACATACACTGACACCAAGTCACAAAGACACACACTGACACCCAGTAACAAAGACATACACTGACACCAAGTCACAAAGACATACACTGACACCAAGTCACAAAGACACACACTGATACCCAGTAACAAAGACAGACACTGATACCCAGTAACACAGACGCACACTTACACCAAGTAACAAAGACATAGACTTACACCTAGTAACACAGACATACACTTACACCAAGTATTTTGACATACACTTACACCAAGTAACAAAGACATACAATGACACCCAGTAACAAAGACATTCACTGACAACAAGTCACAAACACATACACTGACACCAAGTAACAAAGACATACACTTACAGCAAGTAACAAAGACATACACTGACTCCCAGGAACACAGACACACACTGACACCAAGTAACAAAGACACACACTTACACCAAGTAACACAGACATACACTGACAATAAGTAACAAAGACAGACTATTACACCAAGTAATAAATACATACACCTACACCAAGTATTTTGACATACACTGACAACAAGTAACAAAGACATACACTGATACCCAGTAACACAGACACACACTTACACCAAGTAACAAAGACATACACTGACACCAAGTCACAAAGACACACACTGACACCCAGTAACAAAGACATACACTGACACCAAGTAACAAAGACATACACTGATACCCAGCAACACAGACAAACACTTACACCAAGTAACAAAGACATACACTGACACCAAGTAACACAGACACACACTGACACCAAGTAACAAAGACATGCACTGACACCCAGTAACACGGACACACACTGGGCGGCACACTGGCGCAGTGGTTAGCACTGCAGCCTCACAGCTCCAGGGACCCGGGTTCGATTCTGGGTACTGCCTGTGCGGAGTTTGCAAGTTCTCCCTGTGTCTGCGTGGGTTTTATCCGGGTGCTCCGGTTTCCTACCCACATGCCAAAGACTTGCAGGTTGGTAGGTTAATTGGCCATTATAAATTGCCTCTAGTATAGGTAGGTGGTAGGGAAATATATAGGGACCGGTGCGGATGTTATTGGAATATGGGATTCGTGTAGGATTAGTATAAATGGTTGGTTAATGGTCGGCACAGACTCGGTGGGCCGAAGGGCCTGTTTCAGTGCTGTATCTCGAAACTAAACTAAATACTGACACCTAGTGTCACATGCACACACCGAACCCCAGTAACAAAGACATACACTTACACCAAGTAACAAAGACACATACTTACACCAAGTAACACAGACATACACTGACACCAAGTAACAAAGACATACACTTACACCAAGTAACAAAGACACATACTTACACCAGGTAACACAGACATACACTGACACCAAATAACAAAGACATACACTTACACCAAGTAACAAAGACAGACAATTACACCAAGTAACAAAGACATACACTTACACCAAGTAACAAAGACATACACTTACACCAAGTATTTTGACATACACTTGCACCAAGTATTTTGACATACACTGACACCCAGTAACTAAGACACACAATGACACCAAGTCACAAACACACACACTGACCCCCAGTAACACAGACACACACTTCCACCAAGTAACAAAGACATACACTTGCACCAAGTAACAAAGACAAACACTGACACCCAGTAACACAGAGAAACACTAATACACAGTAACACAGACATATACTGACACCCAGTAACAAAGACATACACTGACACCAAGTCACAAAGTCATACACTGATACCAAGTCACAAAGACATACACTGATACCCCGTAACACAGACACACACTGACACCAAGTAACAAAGACATACACTGACACCAAGTAACAAAGACATACAATTACACCAAGTAACAAAGACATACACATACACCAAGTATTTTGACATACACTGACACCAAGTAACAAAGACATATACTGACACCCAGTAACACAGACACACACTTACACCAAGTAACAAAGACATACACTGACACCAAGTCACAAAGACACACACTGACACCCAGTAACAAAGACATACACTGACACCAAGTCACAAAGACATACACTGACACCAAGTCACAAAGACACACACTGACACCCAGTAACAAAGACATACACTGACACCAAGTCACAAAGACATACACTGATACCCAGTAACAAAGACAGACACTGATACCCAGTAACACAGACGCACACTTACACCAAGTAACAAAGACATAGACTTACACCTAGTAACACAGACATACACTTACACCAAGTATTTTGACATACACTTACACCAAGTAACAAAGACATACAATGACACCCAGTAACAAAGACATTCACTGACAACAAGTCACAAACACATACACTGACACCAAGTAACAAAGACATACACTTACAGCAAGTAACAAAGACATACACTGACTCCCAGGAACACAGACACACACTGACACCAAGTAACAAAGACACACACTTACACCAAGTAACACAGACATACACTGACAATAAGTAACAAAGACAGACTATTACACCAAGTAATAAATACATACACCTACACCAAGTATTTTGACATACACTGACAACAAGTAACAAAGACACACACTGACACCCAGTAACAAAGACATACACTGACACCAAGTAACAAAGACATACACTGATACCCAGCAACACAGACAAACACTTACACCAAGTAACAAAGACATACACTGACACCAAGTCACAATGACACACACTGACACCCAGTAACAAAGACATACACTGACACCAAGTAACAAAGACATACACTGATACCCAGCAACACAGACATACACTTACAGCACGTAACAAAGACATACACTGACTCCCAGGAACACAGACACACACTGACACCAAGTAACAAAGACACACACTTACACCAAGTAACAAAGACATACACTGACACCCAGTAACAAAGACATACACTGACACCCAGTAACACAGACACACACGGACACCAAGTAACAAAGACACACACTTACACCAAGTAACACAGACACACACTGACACCCAGTAACACAAACAAGCACACTGACACCCAGTAACACAGACACACACTGACACCAAGTAACAAAGACATACACTGACATCAAGTAACACAGACACACACAGGGCGTCACAGCTCCAGGGACCCGGGTTCGATTCTGGGCACTGCCTGTGCGGAGTTTGCAAGTTCTCCCTGTGTCTGCGTGGGTTTTATCCGGGTGCTCCGGTTTCCTACCCACATGCCAAAGACTTGCAGTTTGGTAGGTTAATTGGCCATTATAAATTGCCCCTAGTATAGGTAGGTGGTAGGGAAATATATAGGGACCGGTGGGGATGTTATTGGAATATGGGATTCGTGTAGGATGAGTATAAATGGTTGGTTAATGGTCGGCACAGACTCGGTGGGCCGAAGGGCCTGTTTCAGTGCTGTATCTCGAAACTAAACTAAATACTGACACCTAGTGTCACATGCACACACTGAACCCCAGTAACAAAGACATACACTTACACCAAGTAACAAAGACACATACTTACACCAAGTAACACAGACATACACTGACACCAAGTAACAAAGACATACACTTACACCAAGTAACAAAGACACATACTTACACCAAGTAACACAGACATACACTGACACCAAGTAACAAAGACATACACTTACACCAAGTAACAAAGACAGACAATTGCACCAAGTAACAAAGACATACACTGATATCCAGCAACACAGACAAACACTTACACCAAGTAACAAAGACATACACTGACACCAAGTCACAATGACACACACTGACACCCAGTAACAAAGACATACACTGACACCAAGTAACAAAGACATACACTGATACCCAGCAACACAGACATACACTTACAGCACGTAACAAAGACATACACTGACTCCCAGGAACACAGACACACACTGACACCAAGTAACAAAGACACACACTTACACCAAGTAACACAGACATACACTGACACGAAGTAACAAAGACAGACTATTACACCAAGTAATAAATACATACACTGACACCAAGTCACAAAGACACACACTGACACCCAGTAACAAAGACATACACTGACACCCAGTAACACAGACACACACTTACACCAAGTAACAAAGACATACACTGACACCCAGTAACAAAGACATACACTGACACCCAGTAACACAGACACACACGGACACCAAGTAACAAAGACACACACTTACACCAAGTAACACAGACACACACTGACACCCAGTAACACAAACAAGCACACTGACACCCAGTAACACAGACACACACTGACACCAAGTAACAAAGACATACACTGACATCAAGTAACACAGACACACACAGGGCGTCACAGCTCCAGGGTCCCGGGTTCGATTCTGGGCACTGCCTGTGCGGAGTTTGCAAGTTCTCCCTGTGTCTGCGTGGGTTTTATCCGGGTGCTCCGGTTTCCTACCCACATGCCAAAGACTTGCAGTTTGGTAGGTTAATTGGCCATTATAAATTGCCCCTAGTATAGGTAGGTGGTAGGGAAATATATAGGGACCGGTGGGGATGATATTGGAATATGGGATTCGTGTAGGATGAGTATAAATGGTTGGTTAATGGTCGGCACAGACTCGGTGGGCCGAAGGGCCTGTTTCAGTGCTGTATCTCGAAACTAAACTAAATACTGACACCTAGTGTCACATGCACACACTGAACCCCAGTAACAAAGACATACACTTACACCAAGTAACAAAGACACATACTTACACCAAGTAACACAGACATACACTGACACCAAGTAACAAAGACATACACTTACACCAAGTAACAAAGACACATACTTACACCAAGTAACACAGACATACACTGACACCAAGTAACAAAGACATACACTTACACCAAGTAACAAAGACAGACAATTGCACCAAGTAACAAAGACATACACTGATACCCAGCAACACAGACAAACACTTACACCAAGTAACAAAGACATACACTGACACCAAGTCACAATGACACACACTGACACCCAGTAACAAAGACATACACTGACACCAAGTAACAAAGACATACACTGATACCCAGCAACACAGACATACACTTACAGCACGTAACAAAGACATACACTGACTCCCAGGAACACAGACACACACTGACACCAAGTAACAAAGACACACACTTACACCAAGTAACACAGACATACACTGACACGAAGTAACAAAGACAGACTATTACACCAAGTAATAAATACATACACTGACACCAAGTCACAAAGACACACACTGACACCCAGTAACAAAGACATACACTGACACCCAGTAACACAGACACACACTTACACCAAGTAACAAAGACATACACTGACACCCAGTAACAAAGACATACACTGACACCCAGTAACACAGACACACACGGACACCAAGTAACAAAGACACACACTTACACCAAGTAACACAGACACACACTGACACCCAGTAACACAAACAAGCACACTGACACCCAGTAACACAGACACACACTGACACCAAGTAACAAAGACATACACTGACATCAAGTAACACAGACACACACAGGGCGTCACAGCTCCAGGGACCCGGGTTCGATTCTGGGCACTGCCTGTGCGGAGTTTGCAAGTTCTCCCTGTGTCTGCCTGGGTTTTATCCGGGTGCTCCGGTTTCCTACCCACATGCCAAAGACTTGCAGTTTGGTAGGTTAATTGGCCATTATAAATTGCCCCTAGTATAGGTAGGTGGTAGGGAAATATATAGGGACCGGTGGGGATGATATTGGAATATGGGATTCGTGTAGGATGAGTATAAATGGTTGGTTAATGGTCGGCACAGACTCGGTGGGCCGAAGGGCCTGTTTCAGTGCTGTATCTCGAAACTAAACTAAATACTGACACCTAGTGTCACATGCACACACTGAACCCCAGTAACAAAGACATACACTTACACCAAGTAACAAAGACACATACTTACACCAAGTAACACAGACATACACTGACACCAAGTAACAAAGACATACACTTACACCAAGTAACAAAGACACATACTTACACCAAGTAACACAGACATACACTGACACCAAGTAACAAAGACATACACTTACACCAAGTAACAAAGACAGACAATTGCACCAAGTAACAAAGACATACACTTACACCAAGTAACAAAGACATACACTTACACCAAGTATTTTGACATACACTTGCACCAAGTATTTTGACATACACTGACACCCAGCAACTAAGACACACAATGACACCAAGTCACAAACACATACACTGACCCCCAGTAACACAGACACACACTTCCACCAAGTAACAAAGACATACACTTGCACCAAGTAACAAAGACATGCACTGACAACCAGTAATTAAGACATACAATAACACCAAGTCACAAACACATAAACTGACACCAAGTAGCAAAGACATACACTTACACCAAGGAACAAAGACATACACTGACACCCAGTAACAAAGAAGTCCACTGACAACAAGTGACTAACACATACACTGACACCAAGTAACAATGACATACACTTGCACCAAGTAACAAAGACATACACTGACACCCAGGAACACAGACACACATTGACACAAAGTAACAAAGACACACACTTACACCAAGTAACAAAGACATTCACTGACACCAAGGAACAAAGACAGACAATTACACCAAGTAACAAAGACATACACTTACACCAAGTATTTTGACATGCACTGACACCAAGTAACAAAGACATTCACTTATACCCAGTAACACAGACACACACTTACACCAAGTAACAAAGACATTCACTGACACCAAGTCACAAAGACACACACTGACACCCAGTAACACAGACACACACTGACACCAAGTAACAGAGACACACACTGACACCCAGTAAAAAAGACATACACTGACACCAAGTCACAAAGACATACACTGATACCAAGTCACAAAGACATACACTGATACCCAGTAACACAGACACACACTTACACCAAGTAACAAAGACATACACTGACACCAAGTCACAAAGACATACACTGATACCCAGTAACAAAGACATACACTGATACCCAGTAACACAGACACACACTGATACCCAGTAACACAGAAACACACTTACACCAAGTAACAAAGACATACACTGACACCAAGTCACAAAGACACACACTGACACCAAGTAACAAAGACATACACTGACACCAAGTCACAAAGACATACACTGATACCCAGTAACAAAGACACACACTGACAACAAGTCACAAACACATACACTGACACCAAGTAACAAAGACATACACTTACAGCAAGTAACAAAGACATACACTGACTCCCAGGAACACAGACACACACTGACACCAAGTAACAAAGACACACACTTACACCAAGTAACGCAGACATACACTGACACGAAGTAACAAAGACAGACTATTACACCAAGTAATAAATACATACACCTACACCAAGTATTTTGACATACACTGACAACAAGTAACAAAGACATACACTGATACCCAGTAACACAGACACACACTTACACCAAGTAACAAAGACATACACTGACACCAAGTCACAAAGACACACACTGACACCCAGTAACAAAGACATACACTGACACCAAGTAGCAAAGACATACACTGATACCCAGCAACACAGACAAACACTTACACCAAGTAACAAAGACATACACTGACACCAAGTCACAATGACACACACTGACACCCAGTAACAAAGACATACACTGACACCAAGTAACAAAGACATACACTGATACCCAGCAACACAGACATACACTTACAGCACGTAACAAAGACATACACTGACTCCCAGGAACACAGACACACACTGACACCAAGTAACAAAGACACACACTTACACCAAGTAACACAGACATACACTGAAACGAAGTAACAAAGACAGACTATTACACCAAGTAATAAATACATACACCTACACCAAGTATGTTGACATACACTGACACCAAGTAACAAAGACATACACTGATACCCAGTAACACAGACACACACTTACACCAAGTAACAAAGACATACACTGACACCAAGTCACAAAGACACACACTGACACCCAGTAACAAAGACATACACTGACACCAAGTAGCAAAGACATACACTGATACCCAGCAACACAGACAAACACTTACACCAAGTAACAAAGACATACACTGACACCAAGTCACAAAGACACACACTGACACCCAGTAACAAAGACATACACTGACACCCAGTAACAAAGACATACACTGACACCCAGTAACACAGACACACACTTACACCAAGTAACAAAGACATACACTGACACCCAGTAACAAAGACATACACTGACACCCAGTAACACAGACACACACGGACACCAAGTAACAAAGACACACACTTACACCAAGTAACACAGACACACACTGACACCCAGTAACACAAACAAACACACTGACACCCAGTAACACAGACACACACTGACACCAAGTAACAAAGACATACACTGACATCAAGTAACACAGACACACACAGGGCGTCACAGCTCCAGGGACCCGGGTTCGATTCTGGGTACTGCCTGTGCGGAGTTTGCAAGTTCTCCCTGTGTCTGCGTGGGTTTTATCCGGGTGCTCCGGTTTCCTACCCACATGCCAAAGACTTGCAGGTTGGTAGGTTAATTGGCCATTATAAATTGCCCCTAGTATAGGTAGGTGGTAGGGAAATATATAGGGACCGGTGGGGATGTTATTGGAATATGGGATTCGTGTCGGAATTGTATAAATGGTTGGTTAATGGTCGGCACAGTCTCGGTGGGCCGAAGGGCCTGTTTCAGTGCTGTATCTCGAAACTAAACTAAATACTGACACCTAGTGTCACATGCACACACTGAACCCCAGTAACAAAGACATACACTTACACCAAGTAACAAAGACATACACTGATACACAGTAACACAGACGCACACTGACACCAAGTAACAAATACATACAATGACACCAAGTAACAAAGACATACACTTACACCAAGTAACAAAGACATACACTGGCACCAAGTAACAAAGACATACACTTGCACCAAGTAACAAAGACATACAATTACACCAAGTATCAAAGACATACACTTACACCAAGTATTTTGACATACACTGACACCAAGTAACAAAGAAATACACTGACACCAAGTCACAAAGACATACACTAATACCCAGGAACACAGACACACACTGATACCCAGTAACACTGAGACACACTGTCACCCAGTAACAAAGACATACACTGATACCAAGTCAGAAAGACACACACTGACACCCAGTAACAAAGAAATACACTGATACCAATCACAAAGACATACACTGATACCCAGTAACACAGACACACCCTGACACCAAGTAACAAAGACATACACTGATCCCCAGTAACAAAGACACACAATTACACCAAGTAACAAAGACAGACACAGATACCCAGTAACACAGACACACACTTTCACCAAGTAACAATGACATACACTGACACCCAGTAACAAAGACTTACACTGACACCCAGTAACACAGACACACACGGACACCAAGTAACAAAGACACACACTTACACCAAGTAACACACACACACACTGACACCCAGTAACACAGACACACACTTACACCAAGCAACACAGACATACACTGACACCAAGTAACAAAGACATACACTGATACCCAGTAACACAGGCACACACGGACACCAAGTAACAAAGACACTCACTTACACCAAGTAACACAGACACACACAGACACCCAGTAACACAGACACACACTTACACCAAGTGACACAGACATACACTGACACCAAGTAACAAAAACATACACTGATACCCAGTAACACAGACACACACTTACACCAAGTAACACAGACATACACTGACACCAAGTAACACAGACACACACTGACAACCAGTAAAACAGACACACACTTACACCAAGTAACACATACATACTCCGACACCATGTAACAAAGACATACACTGATACCCAGTAACACAGACACACACTTACACCAAGTAACACAGACATACACTGACACCAAGTAACAAAGACATACAATGATACACAGGAACACAGACACACAATTACACCAAGTAACACAGAGACACATAAAACCAAGTAACAAAGACACACACCTACACCAAGTAACAAAGACAGACACTGATACCCAGTAACACAGACACACATTAACACCAAGTAACAATGACATACACTGACACCCAGTAACACAAACAAACACACACTGACACCCAGTAACACAGAGAAACACTAATAAACAGTAACAAAGACATACACTGACACCAGTTAACACAGTCACACACTGACACCAAGTAACAAAGACATACACTGACACCAAGTCACTAAGACATACACTGATACCAATTCACAAAGACATACACTGATACACAGTAACACAGACACACACTGACAACAAGTAACAAATACATACAATGACACCAAGTAACAAAGACATACACTTACACCAAGTAACAAAGACAGACAATTACACCAAGTAACAAAGACATCCACTTACACCAAATATTTTGACATACACTGACACCAAGTAACAAAGACATTCACTGATACCCAGTAACACAGACACACACTTACACCAAGTAACAAAGACATACACTGACACCAAGTCAAAAAGACACAAAATGACACCCAGTAACAAAGACATACACTGACACCAAGTCACAAAGACATACACTGATACCCAGTAACACAGCCACACACATACACCAAGTAACACAGACAAACACAGACACCAAGTCACAAAGACATACACTGATACCCAGGAACACAGACACGCACTTACCCCAAGTAACACAGACACACACTTACACCAGGTAACAAAGACATACACTTACACCAAGTAACACAGACATACACTGACACTAAGTAACAAAGACATACAATTACACCAAGTAACAAAGACACACACTTACACCAAGTAACACAGATATACACTGACACCAAGTAACAAAGACATGCACTGACACCCAGTAACACAGACACACACGGACACCAAGTAATAAAGACACACACTTACCCCAAGTAACACAGACACACACTGACACCCAGTAACACAGACACACACTTACATCAAGTAACACAGACATACACTGACACCAAGTAACAAAGACATACACTGATACCCAGTAACATTGACACACACTTACACCAAGTAACACGGACATACACTGACACCAAGTAACAAAGACATACACTGATACCCAGGAACACAGACACACACTTACACCAAGTAACACAGACACACACTTACACCAAGTAACAAATACATACACTAACACCAAGTAACACAGACATACACTGACACCAAGAAACAAAGACAAACAATTACACCAAGTAAAAAAGACACACACTTACACCAAGTAACAAAGACAGACACTGATACCCAGTAACACAGACACACACTTACACCAAGTAACAAAGACATACACTTACACCCAGTAACACAAACAAACACACACTGACACACAGTAACACAGAGAAACACTAATAAAAAGTAACAAAGACATACACTGACACCAATTAACACAGTCACACACTGATACCCAGTAACACAGACACACACTGACACCAAGTAAAAAAGACATACACTGACGCCAAGTAACAAAGACATACACTTACACCAAGTAACAAAGACAGACAATTACACCAAGTAACAAAGACATCCACTTACACCAAATATTTTGACATACACTGACACCAAGTAACAAAGACATACACTGTTACCCAGTAACACAGACACACACTTAGACCAAGTAACAAAGACATCCACTGACCCCAAGTCACAAAGACACACACTGACACCCAGTAACAAAGACATGCACTGACACCAAGTCACAAAGACATACACTGATACCCAGTAACAGAGACACACACTTACACCAAGTAACACAGACATACACTGACACCCAGTAACACAGACACACACTTACACCAAGTAACAAATACATTCACTGACACCCAGTAACATCGACATACACTGACACCCAGTAACACAGACACACATTGACACCAAGTAACAAAGACACAGACTTACACCAAGTAACACAGACATACACTGACACCAAGTAACAAAGACATACACTGATACCCAGGAACACAGACACACACTTACACCAAGTAACACAGTCAATCACTTACACCAAGTAACAAAGACATGCACTTACACCAAGTAACACAGACATACACTGACACCAAATAACAAAGACATACAATTACACCAAATAACAAAGACACACACTTACACCAAGTAACAAAGACATACACTGACACCCAGTAACACAACCAAACACACACTGACACCCAGGAACACAGAGAAACACTAATAAACAGTAACACAGACATACACTGACACCAAGTAACACAGACACACACTGACACACAGTAACAAAGACATACACTGACACCAAGTCACAAGGACAAGCACTGACACCAAGTAACAAAGACATACAATTACACCAAGTAACAAAGACACACACTTACACCAAGCAACAAAGGCAGACACTGATACCCGGCAACACAGACACACACTTACACCAAGGAACACAGTCACACACTTACACCAAGTAACAAAGACATACACTTACACCAAGTAACACAGACATGCACTGACACCAAGTAACAAAGACATACACTTACACCAAGTAACACAGACATGCACTGACACCAAGTAACAAAGACATACAATTACACCAAGTAACAAAGACACACACGTACACCAAGTAACAAAGACATACACTGACACCCAGTAACACAAACAAACGCACACTGACACACAGTAACACAGAGAAACACTAACAAAAAGTAACAAAGACATACACTGACACCAATTAACACAGTCACACACTGACACCCAGTAACAAAGACATACACTGACACCAAGTAACACAGTCATACACTGACACAAAGTAACAAAGTCATACACTGATACCCCGTAACACAGACACACACTTATACCAAGTAACACAGACACACTCTTACACCAAGTAACAAAGACATACACTTACACCAAGTAACACTGACATCCACTGACACCAAGTAACAAAGACATACAATTACACCAAGTAACAAAGACACACACTTACACCAAGTAACACAGACACACACAGACACCCAGTAACACAGACACACACTTACACCAAGTGACACAGACATACACTGACACCAAGTAACAAAAACATACACTGATACCCAGTAACACAGACACACACTTACACCAAGTAACACAGACATACACTGACACCAAGTAACACAGACACACACTGACAACCAGTAAAACAGACACACACTTACACCAAGTAACACATACATACTCCGACACCAAGTAACAAAGACATACACTGATACCCAGTAACACAGACACACACTTACACCAAGTAACACAGACATACACTGACACCAAGTAACAAAGACATACAATGATACACAGGAACACAGACACACAATTACACCAAGTAACACAGAGACACATAAAACCAAGTAACAAAGACACACACCTACACCAAGTAACAAAGACAGACACTGATACCCAGTAACACAGACACACATTAACACCAAGTAACAATGACATACACTGACACCCAGTAACACAAACAAACACACACTGACACCCAGTAACACAGAGAAACACTAATAAACAGTAACAAAGACATACACTGACACCAGTTAACACAGTCACACACTGACACCAAGTAACAAAGACATACACTGACACCAAGTCACTAAGACATACACTGATACCAATTCACAAAGACATACACTGATACACAGTAACACAGACACACACTGACAACAAGTAACAAATACATACAATGACACCAAGTAACAAAGACATACACTTACACCAAGTAACAAAGACAGACAATTACACCAAGTAACAAAGACATCCACTTACACCAAATATTTTGACATACACTGACACCAAGTAACAAAGACATTCACTGATACCCAGTAACACAGACACACACTTACACCAAGTAACAAAGACATACACTGACACCAAGTCAAAAAGACACAAAATGACACCCAGTAACAAAGACATACACTGACACCAAGTCACAAAGACATACACTGATACCCAGTAACACAGACACACACATACACCAAGTAACACGGACAAACACAGACACCAAGTCACAAAGACATACACTGATACCCAGGAACACAGACACGCACTTACCCCAAGTAACACAGACACACACTTACACCAAGTAACAAAGACATACACTTACACCAAGTGACACAGACATACACTGACACTAAGTAACAAAGACATACAATTACACCAAGTAACAAAGACACACACTTACACCAAGTAACACAGATATACACTGACACCAAGTAACAAAGACATGCACTGACACCCAGTAACACAGACACACACGGACACCAAGTAATAAAGACACACACTTACCCCAAGTAACACAGACACACACTGACACCCAGTAACACAGACACACACTTACATCAAGTAACACAGACATACACTGACACCAAGTAACAAAGACATACACTGATACCCAGTAACATTGACACACACTTACACCAAGTAACACGGACATACACTGACACCAAGTAACAAAGACATACACTGATACCCAGGAACACAGACACACACTTACACCAAGTAACACAGACACACACTTACACCAAGTAACAAATACATACACTAACACCAAGTAACACAGACATACACTGACACCAAGAAACAAAGACAAACAATTACACCAAGTAAAAAAGACACACACTTACACCAAGTAACAAAGACAGACACTGATACCCAGTAACACAGACACACACTTACACCAAGTAACAAAGACATACACTTACACCCAGTAACACAAACAAACACAAACTGACACACAGTAACACAGAGAAACACTAATAAAAAGTAACAAAGACATACACTGACACCAATTAACACAGTCACACACTGATACCCAGTAACACAGACACACACTGACACCAAGTAAAAAAGACATACACTGACGCCAAGTAACAAAGACATACACTTACAGCAAGTAACAAAGACAGACAATTACACCAAGTAACAAAGACATCCACTTACACCAAATATTTTGACATACACTGACACCAAGTAACAAAGACATACACTGTTACCCAGTAACACAGACACACACTTAGACCAAGTAACAAAGACATCCACTGACCCCAAGTCACAAAGACACACACTGACACCCAGTAACAAAGACATGCACTGACACCAAGTCACAAAGACATACACTGATACCCAGTAACAGAGACACACACTTACACCAAGTAACACAGACATACACTGACACCCAGTAACACAGACACACACTTACACCAAGTAACAAAGACATTCACTGACACCCAGTAACATCGACATACACTGACACCCAGTAACACAGACACACATTGACAACAAGTAACAAAGACACAGACTTACACCAAGTAACACAGATATACACTGACACCAAGTAACAAAGACATACACTGATACCCAGGAACACAGACACACACTTACACCAAGTAACACAGTCAATCACTTACACCAAGTAACAAAGACATGCACTTACACCAAGTAACACAGACATACACTGACACCAAATAACAAAGACATACAATTACACCAAATAACAAAGACACACACTTACACCAAGTAACAAAGACATACACTGACACCCAGTAACACAACCAAACACACACTGACACCCAGGAACACAGAGAAACACTAATAAACAGTAACACAGACATACACTGACACCAAGTAACACAGACACACACTGACACACAGTAACAAAGACATACACTGACACCAAGTCACAAGGACAAGCACTGACACCAAGTAACAAAGACATACAATTACACCAAGTAACAAAGACACACACTTACACCAAGCAACAAAGACAGACACTGATACCCGGCAACACAGACACACACTTACACCAAGGAACACAGTCACACACTTACACCAAGTAACAAAGACATACACTTACACCAAGTAACACAGACATGCACTGACACCAAGTAACAAAGACATACACTTACACCAAGTAACACAGACATGCACTGACACCAAGTAACAAAGACATACAATTACACCAAGTAACAAAGACACACACGTACACCAAGTAACAAAGACATGCACTGACACCCAGTAACACAAACAAACGCACACTGACACACAGTAACACAGAGAAACACTAACAAAAAGTAACAAAGACATACACTGACACCAATTAACACAGTCACACACTGACACCCAGTAACAAAGACATACACTGACACCAAGTAACACAGTCATACACTGACACAAAGTAACAAAGTCATACACTGATACCCCGTAACACAGACACACACTTATACCAAGTAACACAGACACACTCTTACACCAAGTAACAAAGACATACACTTACACCAAGTAACACTGACATCCACTGACACCAAGTAACAAAGACATACAATTACACCAAGTAACAAAGACACACACTTACACCCAGTAACATCGACATACACTGACACCCAGTAACACAGACACACACTGACACCAAGTAACAAAGACACAGACTTACACCAAGTAACACAGACATACACTGACACCAAGTAACAAAGACATACACTGATACCCAGGAACACAGACACACACTTACACCAAGTAACACAGTCACACACTTACACCAAGTAACAAAGACATGCACTTACACCAAGTAACACAGACATACACTGACACCAAATAACAAAGACATACAATTACACCAAATAACAAAGAGACACACTTACACCAAGTAACAAAGACAGACACTGATACCCAGTAACACAGACACACACTTACACCAAGTAACAAAGACATACACTGACACCCAGTAACACAACCAAACACACACTGACACCCAGGAACACAGAGAAACTCTAATAAACAGTAACACAGACATACACTGACACCAAGTAACACAGACACACACTGACACACAGTAACAAAGACATACACTGACACCAAGTCACAAGGACAAGCACTGACACCAAGTAACAAAGACATACAATTACACCAAGTAACAAAGACACACACTTACACCAAGCAACAAAGACAGACACTGATACCCGGCAACACAGACACACACTTACACCAAGGAACACAGTCACACACTTACACCAAGTAACAAAGACATACGCTTACACCAAGTAACACAGACATGCACTGACACCAAGTAACAAAGACATACACTTACACCAAGTAACACAGACATGCACTGACACCAAGTAACAAAGACATACAATTACACCAAGTAACAAAGACACACACGTACACCAAGTAACAAAGACATACACTGACACCCAGTAACACAAACAAACGCACACTGACACACAGTAACACAGAGAAACACTAACAAAAAGTAACAAAGACATACACTGACACCAATTAACACAGTCACACACTGACACCCAGTAACAAAGACATACACTGACACCAAGTAACACAGTCATACACTGACACAAAGTAACAAAGTCATACACTGATACCCCGTAACACAGACACACACTTATACCAAGTAACACAGACACACTCTTACACCAAGTAACAAAGACATACACTTACACCAAGTAACACTGACATCCACTGACACCAAATAACAAAGACATACAATTACACCAAGTAACAAAGACACACACTTACACCAAGTAACTCAGATAACACTGACACAAAGTAACAAAGACATGCACTGACACACAGTAACACAGACACACACGGACACCAAGTAACAAAGACACACACTTACACCAAGTAACACAGACATACACTTACACCCAGTAACACAGACACACACTTACAACAAGTAACACAGACATACACTGACACCAAGTAACAAAGACGTACACTGATACCCAGGAACACAGACACACACTTACACCAAGTAACACAGTCACACACTTACACCAATTAACAAAGACATACACTTACACCAAGTAACACAGACATACACTGACACCAAGTAACAAAGACATACAATTACACCAAGTAACAAAGACACACACTTACACCAAGTAACAAAGACAGACACTGATACCCAGTAACACAGACACACACTTACACCAAGTAACAAAGACATACACTGACACCCAGTAACACAAACAAACACACATTGACACCCAGTAACACAGAGAAACACTAATAAACATTAACACAGACATGTACTGACACCAAGTAACACAGACGCACACTGACACCCAGTAACAAAGACATACACTGACACCAGGTCACAAAGTCATACACTGATACCAAGTCACAAAGACATACACTGATACCCAGTAACACAGACACACACTGACACAAAGTAACAAAGACATACACTGACACCAAGTCACAAAGACACACACTGACACCCAGTAACAAAGACATACACTGACACCCAGTAACACAGACACACACTTACACCAAGTAACAAAGACATACACTGATACCAAGTCACAAAGACATACACTGATACCCAGTAACACAGACACACACTGACACAAAGTAACAAAGACATACACTTACACCAAGTAACACAGACATGCACTGACACCAGGTCACAAAGTCATACACTGATACCAAGTCACAAAGACATACACTGATACCCAGTAACACAGACACACACTGACACAAAGTAACAAAGACATACACTGACACCAAGTCACAAAGACACACACTGACACCCAGTAACAAAGACATACACTGACACCCAGTAACACAGACACACACTTTCACCAAGTAACAAAGACATACACTGACACCAAGTCACAAAGACACACACTGACACCCAGTAACAAAGACATACACTGACACCAAGTCACAAAGACATACACTGACACCAAGTCACAAAGACACACACTGACACCCAGTAACAAAGACATACACTGACACCAAGTCACAAAGACATACACTGATACCCAGTAACAGAGACAGACACTGATACCCAGTAACACAGACGCACACTTACACCAAGTAACAAAGACATAGACTTACACCAAATAACACAGACATACACTTACACCAAGTATTTTGACATACACTTACACCAAGTAACAAAGACATACACTGACACCCAGTAACAAAGACATTCACTGACAACAAGTCACAAACACATACACTGACACCAAGTAACAAAGACATACACTTACACCAAGTAACAAAGACATACACTGACACCCAGGAACACAGACACACACTGACACCAAGTAACAAAGACACACAATTACACCAAGTAACACAGACATACACTGACACGAAGTAACAAAGACAGACTATTACACCAAGTAATAAATACATACACCTTTCTTTCTTTTGGGCCTCCTTATCTCGAGAGACAATGGATACGCGCCTGGAGGAGGTCAGTGGTTTGTGAAGCAGCGCCAGGAGAGGCTATAAATGCCAATTCTGGAGTGACAGGCTCTTCCACAGGTGCTGCAGAGAAATTTGTTTGTTGGGGCTGTTGCACAGTTGGCTCTCCCCTTGCGCCTCTGTCTTTTTTCCTGCCAACTACTAAGTCTCTTCGACTCGCCACAATTTAGCCCTGTCTTTATGGCTGCCCGCCAGCTCTGGCGAATGCTGGCAACTGACTCCCACGACTTGTGATCAATGTCACACGATTTCATGTCGCGTTTGCAGACGTCTTTATAACGGAGACATGGACGGCCGGTGGGTCTGATACCAGTGGCGAGCTCGCTGTACAATGTGTCTTTGGGGATCCTGCCATCTTCCATGCGGCTCACATGGCCAAGCCATCTCAAGCGCCGCTGACTCAGTAGTGTGTATAAGCTGGGGGTGTTGGCCGCTTCAAGGACTTCTGTGTTGGAGATATAGTCCTGCCACCTGATGCCAAGTATTCTCCGAAGGCAGCGAAGATGGAATGAATTGAGACGTCGCTCTTGGCTGGCATACGTTGTCCAGGCCTCACTGCCGTAGAGCAAGGTACTGAGGACACAGGCCTGATACACTCGGACTTTTGTGTTCCGTGTCAGTGCGCCATTTTCCCACACTCTCTTGGTCAGTCTGGACATAGCAGTGGAAGCCTTACCCATGTGCTTGTTGATTTCTGCATCTAGAGACAGGTTACTGGTGATAGTTGAGCCTAGGTAGGTGAACTCTTGAACCACTTCCAGAGCGTGGTCGCCAATATTGATGGATGGAGCATTTCTGACATCCTACCCCATGATGTTCTTTTTTTTGAGGCTGATGGTTAGGCCAAATTCATTGCAGGCAGACGCAAACCTGTCGATGAGACTCTGCAGGCATTCTTCAGTGTGAGATGTTAAAGCAGCATCGTCAGCAAAGAGGAGTTCTCTGATGAGGACTTTCCGTACTTTGGACTTCGCTCTTAGACGGGCAAGGTTGAACAACCTTCCCCCTGATCTTGTGTGGAGGAAAATTCCTTCTTCAGAGGATTTGAACGCATGTGAAAGCAGCAGGGAGAAGAAAATCCCAAAAAGTGTGGGTGCGAGAACACAGCCCTGTTTCACACCACTCAGGATAGGAAAGGGCTCTGATGAGGAGCCACCATGTTGAAGTGTGCCTTTCATATTGTCATGGAATGAGGTGATGATACTTAGTAGCTTTGGTGGACATCCGATCTTTTCTAGTAGTCTGAAGAGACCACGTCTGCTGACGAGGTCAAAGGCTTTGGTGACATCAATGAAAGCAATGTCGAGGGGCATCTGTTGTTCACGGCATTTCTCCTGTATCTGACGAAGGGAGAACAGCATGTCAATAGTCGATCTCTCTGCACGAAAGCCACACTGTGCCTCAGGGTAGACGCGCTCGGCCAGCTTCTGGAGCCTGTTCAGAGCGACTCGAGCAAAGACTTTCCCCACTATGCTGAGCAGGGAGATTCCACGGTAGTTGTTGCAGTCACCGCGGTCACCTTTGTTTTTATAGAGGGTGATGATGTTGGCATCGCGCATGTCCTGGGGTACTGCTCCCTCGTCCCAGCACAGGCATAGCAGTTCATGTAGTGCTGAGAGTATAGCAGGCTTGGCACTCTTGATTATTTCAGGGGTAATGCTGTCCTTCCCAGGGGCTTTTCCGCTGGCTAGGGAATCAATGGCATCACTGAGTTACGATTTGGTTGGCTGTATGTCCAGCTCATCCATGACTGGTATGGCTGGGCTGCATTGAGGGCAGTCTCAGTGACAGCATTCTCCCTGGAGTACAGCAAGTATTTTGACATACACTGACACCAAGTAACAAAGACATACACTTACACCAAGTAACAAAGACATACACTGACACCAAGTCACAAAGACACACACTGACACCCAGTAACACAGACACACACTTACACCAAGTAACAAAGACATACACTGACACCAAGTCACAAAGACACACACTGATACCCAGTAACAAAGACATACACTGATACCCAGTAACACAGACACACACTTTCACCAGGTAACAAACAAGTCCACTGACAACAAGTCACTAACACATACACTGGCACGAAGTAACAAAGACATACACTTGCACCAAGTAACAAAGACATACACTTACACCAAGTAACAAAGACATACACTGATACCCAGTAACACAGACACACACTTACACCAAGTAACAAAGACATACACTGATACCCAGTAACAAAGACATACACTGACACCCAGTAACACAGAAACACACGGACACCAAGTAACAAAGACACACACTTACACCAAGTAACACAGACACACACTGAAACCCAGTAACACAGACACACACGGACACCAAGTAACAAAGACACACACTTACACCAAGTAACACAGACACACACTGACACCCAGTAACACAAACAAACACACTGACACCCTGTAACACAGACACACACTGACACCAAGTAACAAAGACATACACTGACATCAAGTAACACAGACACACACTGGGCGGCACAGTGGCGCAGTGGTTCGCACTGCAGCCTCACAGCTCCATGGACCCGGTTTCGATTCTGGGTACTGCCTGTGCGGAGTTTGCAAGTTCTCCCTGTGTCTGCGTGGGTTTTCTCCGGGTGCTCCGGTTTCCTCCCACATGCCAAAGACTTGCAGGTTGGTAGGTTAATTGGCCATTATAAATTGCCCCTAGTATAGGTAGGTGGCAGGGAAATATATAGGGACCGGTGGGGATGTTATTGGAATATGGGATTCGTGTAGGATTTGTATAAATGGTTGGTTAATGGTCGGCACAGACTCGGTGGTCCGAAGGGCCTGTTTCAGTGCTGTATCTCTAAATTAAACTAAATACTGACACCTAGTGTCACATACACACACTGACCCCCAGTAACAAAGACATACACTTACACCAAGTAACAAAGACATACACTGACCCCCAGTAACAAAGACATACACTGACACCAAGTAACAAAGACAGACAATTACACCAAGTCACAAACAGATACACTGACACCAAGTAACAAAGATAGACACTGACACCAAGTAACAAAGACATACACTGACAGCCAGTAACAAAGAAATCCACTGACAACAAGTCACTAACACATACACTGGCACCAAGTAACAAAGACACACACTTGCACCAAGTAACAAAGACATACACTGACACCCAGGAACATTGACACAAAGTAACAAAGACACACACTTACACCAAGTAACAAAGACATACACTGACACCAAGTATTTTGGCACACACTTACACCAAGTAACAAAGACATACACTGACACCAAGTCACAAAGACACCCACTGACACCCAGTAACACAGACACACACTGACACCAAGTAACACAGACACACACTGACACCCAGTAAAAAAGACATACACTGACACCAAGTCTCAAAGACATACACTGATACCAAGTCACAAAGACATTCACTGATACCCAGTAACGCAGACACACACTTACACCAAGTAGCAAAGACATACACTGACACCAAGTCACAAAGCCATACACTCATACCCAGTAACAAAGACATACACTGACACCCAGTAACAAAGAAATCCACTGACAACAAGTCACTAACACATACACTTACACCAAGTAACAAAGACACACACTTACACCAAGTAACTCAGATATACACTGACACCAAGTAACAAAGACATGCACTGACTCCCAGTAAAACAGACACACACGGACACCAAGTAACAAAGACACACACTTACACCAAGTAACACAGACATACACTGACACCAAGTAACAAAGACATACACTGATACCCAGGAACACAGACACACACTTACACCAAGTAACACAGTCACACACTTACACCAAGTAACAAAGACACACACTGACACCAAGTAACAAAGACATACATTTACACGAAGTAACAAAGACACACACTTACACCAAGTAACAAAGACAGACGCTGATACCCAGTAACACAGACACACACTTACACCAAGTAACAAAGACATACACTGACACCCAGTAACACAAACAAACACACATTGACACCCAGTAACACAGAGAAACACTAATAAACAGTAACACAGACATATACTGACACCAAGTAACACAGACGCACACTGACACCCAGTTACAAAGACATGCACTGACACCAGGTCACAAAGTCATACACTGATACCAAGTCACAAAGACATACACTGATACCCAGTAACACAGACGCACACTGACACAAAGTAACAAAGACATACACTGACACCAAGTCACAAAGACACACACTGACACCCAGTAACAAAGACATACACTGACACCCAGTAACACAGACACACACTTACACCAAGTAACAAAGACATACACTGACACCAAGTCACAAAGACACACACTGACACCCAGTAACAAAGACATACACTGACACCCAGTAACAAAGACATACACTGACACCAAGTCACAAAGACATACACTGATACCCAGTAACAAAGACAGACACTGATACCCAGTAACACAGACGCACACTGACACCAAGTAACAAAGACATACACTGATACCAAGTCACAAAGACATTCACTGATACCCAGTAACGCAGACACACACTTACACCAAGTAACAAAGACATACACTGACACCAAGTCACAAAGACATACACTCATACCCAGTAACAAAGACATACACTGACACCCAGTAACAAAGAAATCCACTGACAACAAGTCACTAACACATACACTTACACCAAGTAACAAAGACACACACTTACACCAAGTAACTCAGATATACACTGACACCAAGTAACAAAGACATGCACTGACACCCAGTAAAACAGACACACACGGACACCAAGTAACAAAGACACACACTTACACCAAGTAACACAGACATACACTGACACCAAGTAACAAAGACATACACTGATACCCAGGAACACAGACACACACTTACACCAAGTAACACAGTCACACACTTACACCAAGTAACAAAGACACACACTTACACCAAATAACAAAGACACACACTGACACCAAGTAACAAAGACATACATTTACACGAAGTAACAAAGACACACACTTACACCAAGTAACAAAGACAGACACTGATACCCAGTAACACAGACACACACTTACACCAAGTAACAAAGACATACACTGACACCCAGTAACACAAACAAACACACATTGACACCCAGTAACAAAGAGACACAGTAATAAACAGTAACACTGAAATATACTGACACCAAGTAACACAGACGCACACTGACACCCAGTAACAAAGACATGCACTGACACCAGGTCACAAAGTCATACACTGATACCAAGTCACAAAGACATACACTGATACCCAGTAACACAGACACACACTGACACAAAGTAACAAAGACATACACTGACACCAAGTCACAAAGACACACACTGACACCCAGTAACAAAGACATACACTGACACCCAGTAACACAGACACACACTTACACCAAGTAACAAAGACATACACTGACACCAAGTCACAAAGACACACACTGACACCCAGTAACAAAGACATACACTGACACCCAGTAACAAAGACATACACTGACACCAAGTCACAAAGACATACACTGATACCCAGTAACAAAGACAGACACTGATACCCAGTAACACAGACGCACACTTACAACAAGTAACAAAGACATACACTGACAACAAGTCACAAACACATACACTGACACGAAGTAACAAAGACAGACTATTACGCCAAGTAATAAATACATTCACCTACACCAAGTATTTTGACATACACTGACACCAAGTAACAAAGACATACACTGATACCCATTAACACAGACACACACTTACACCAAGTAACAAAGACATACACTGACACCAAGTCACAAAGACACACACTGACACCCAGTAACAAAGACATACACTGACACCAAGTAACAAAGACATACACTGATACCCAGTAACACAGACACACACTTGCACCAAGTAACAAAGACATACACTGACACCAAGTCACAAAGACATACTCTCATACCGAGTAACAAAGACATACACTGATACCCAGTAACACAGACACAAACTGACACCCAGTAACAAAGACATACACAGACACCCGGTAACAAAGACATCCACTGACAACAAGTCACAAACACATACACTGACACCAAGTAACAAAGACATACACTGACACCAAGTAACAAAGACATACACTGATACCCAGTAACACAGACGCACACTTACACCAAGTAACAAAGACATACACTTACACCAGGTAACGCAGACATTCACTTACTCCAAGTATTTTGACATACACTTACACCAAGTAACAAAGACATACACTGACACCCAGTAACAAAGACATTCACTGACAACAAGTCACAAACACATACACTGACACGAAGTAACAAAGACAGACTATTACACCAAGTAACAAATACATACACCTACACCAAGTATTTTGACATACACTGACACCAAGTAACAAAGACATACACTGATACCCAGTAACACAGACACACACTTACACCAAGTAACAAAGACATACACTGACACCAAGTCACAAAGACACACACTGACAACCAGTAACAAAGACATACTCTGACACCGAGTCACAAAGACATACACTGATACCCAGTAACAAAGACATACACTGATACCCAGTAACACAGACACACACTGACACCAAGTAACAAAGACATACACTGACACCCAGTAACAAAGACATACACTGACACCCAGTAACACAGACACACACGGACACCAAGTAACAAAGACACACACTTACACCAAGTAACACAGACACACACTGACACCCAGTAACACAAACAAACACACTGACACCCAGTAACACAGACACACACATTGACACCCAGTATCAAAAACATACACTGACATCAAGTAACACAGACACACACTGGGCGGCACTTTGGCGCAGCGGTTAGCACTGCAGCCTCACAGCTCCAGGGACCCGGGTTCGATTCTGGGTACTGCCTGTGCGGAGTTTGCAAGTTCTCCCTGTGTCTGCGTGGGTTTTCTCCGGGTGCTCCGGTTTCCTCCCACATGCCAAAGCCTTGCAGGTTGGCAGGTTAATTGGCCATTATAAATTGCCCCTAGTATAGGTAGGTGGTAGGGAAATATATAGGGACCGGTGGGGATGTTATTGGAATATGGGATTCGTGTAGGATTAGTATAAATGGTTGGTTAATGGTCGGCACAGACTCGGTGGTCCGAAGGGCCTGTTTCAGTGCTGTATCTCGAAACTAAACTAAATACTGACACCTAGTGTCACATACACACACTGACACCAAGTAACAAAGACATGCACTGACACCCAGTAACAAAGACATACACTTACACCAAGTAACAAAGGCACATACTGACACCAAGTAACACAGACATACACTGACACCAAGTAACAAAGACAGACAATTACACCAAGTAACATAAATATACACTTACACCAAGTATTTTGACATACACTTGCACCAAGTAACAAAGACACACACTTACACCAAGTAACAAAGACATACACTTACACCAAGTATTTTGACACACACTTACACCAAGTAACAAAGACATACACTGACACCCAGTAACACAGACACACACTGACACAAAGTAACACAGACACACACTGACACCCAGTAAAAAAGACATACACTGACACAAAGTAACAAAGACATACACTGACACCAAGTCACAAAGACACACACTGACACCCAGTAACAAAGACATACACTGACACCCAGTAACACAGACACACACTTACAACAAGTAACACAGACACACATTTACAACAAGTAACAAAGACACACACTTACACCAAGTAACAAAGACATACACTGACACCAAGTCACAAAGACATACACTGACACCAAGTAACAAAGACACACACTGACACCCAGTAACAAAGACATACACTGACACCAAGTCACAAAGACATACACTGATACCCAGTAACAAAGACAGACACTGATACCCAGTAACACAGACGCACACTTACACCAAGTAACAAAGACATAGACTTACACCAAGTAACACAGACATACACTGACAACAAGTCACAAACGCATACACTGACACGAAGTAACAAAGACAGACAATTACACCAAGTAATAAATACATTCACCTGCACCAAGTATTTTGACATACACTGACACCAAGTAACAAAGACATACACTGATACCCAGTAACACAGACACACACTTACACCAAGTAACAAAGACCTACACTGACACCAAGTCACAAAGACACACACTGACACCCAGCAACAAAGACATACACTGACACCAAGTAACAAAGACATACACTTACACCAAGTAACAAAGACATACACTGACGCCAAGTCACAAAGACACACACTGACAACCAGTAACAAAGACATACACTGACACCGAGTCACAAAGACATACACTGATACCCAGTAACACAGACACACACTTAAACCAAGTAACAAAGACCTACACTGACACCAAGTCACAAAGACACACACAGACACCCAGCAACAAAGACATACACTGACACCAAGTAACAAAGACATACACTTACACCAAGTAACAAAGACATACACTGACACCAAGTCACAAAGACACACACTGACAACCAGTAACAAAGACATACACTGACACCGAGTCACAAAGACATACACTGATACCCAGTAACAAAGACATACACTGACACCTAGTCACAAAGACACAAACTGACACCAAGTAACAAAGACATACACTGACACCCAGTAACAAAGACATCCACTGACAACAAGACACAAACACATACACTGACACCAAGTAACAAAGACATACACTGACACCCAGTAACACAAACAAACACACTGATACCCAGTAACGCAGACACAAACTTACACCAAGTAACAAAGACATACACTGACACCAAGTCACAAAGGCATACACTCATACCCAGTAACAAAGACATACACTGATACCCAGTAACACAGACACACCCTGATACCCAGTAACACAGACACACACTTACACCAAGTAACAAAGACATACACTGACACCAAGTCACAAAGTCACAAACTGACACCAAGTAACAAAGACATACATTGACACCCAGTAACGAAGACATCCAATGACAACAAGTCACAAACACATACACTGACACCAAGTAACAAAGACATACACTGACACCAAGTAACAAAGACATACACTGATACCCAGTAACACAGACGCACACTTACACCAAGTAACAAAGACATACACTTACACCAGGTAACGCAGACATTCACTTACACCAAGTATTTTGACATACACTTACACCAAGTAACAAAGACATACACTGACACCCAGTAACAAAGACATTCAATGACACCCAGTAACACAGACACACACGGACACCAAGTAACAAAGACACACACTGACACAAAGTAACAAAGAAACACACACTGACACCCAGTAACACAAACAAACACACTGACACCCAGTAACACAGACACACACTGACACCAAGTAACAAAGACATACACTGACATCAAGTAACACAGACAAACACTTACACCAAGTAACAAAGACATACACTGACACCAAGTCACAAAGACACACACTGACAACCAGTAACAAAGACATACACTGACACCGAGTCACAAAGACATACACTGATACCCAGTAACAAAGACATACACAGATACCCAGTAACACAGACACACACTTACACCAAGTAACAAAGACATACACTGACACCAAGTCACAAAGACACAAACTGACACCAAGTAACAAAGACATACACTGACACCCAGTAACAAAGACATCCACTGACAAGAAGTCACAAACACATACACTGACACCAAGTAACAAAGACATACACTGACACCAAGTAACAAAGACATACACTGATACCCAGTAACAAGACGCACACTTACACCAAGTAACAAAGACATACACTTACACCAGGTAACGCAGACATTCACTTACACCAAGTATTTTGACATACACTTACACCAAGTAACAAAGACATGCACTGACACCCAGTAACAAAGACATTCACTGACAACAAGTCACAAACACATACACTGACACGAAGTAACAAAGACAGACTACTACACCAAGTAATAAATACATACACCTACACCAAGTATTTTGACATACACTGACACCAAGTAACAAAGACATACACTGATACCCAGTAACACAGACACACACTTACACCAAGTAACAAAGACATACACTGACACCAAGTCACAAAGACACACACTGACAACCAGTAACAAAGACATACACTGACACAGAGTCACAAAGACATACACTGATACCCAGTAACAAAGACATACACTGATACCCAGTAACACAGACACACACTTACACCAAGTAACACAGACATACACTGACACCAAGTAACAAAGACATACAGTGACACCAAGTAACAAAGACATACACTGATACCCAGGAACACAGACACATACTTACACCAAGTAACACAGTCACACACTTACAGCAAGTAACAAAGACACACACTTACACCAAGTAACAAAGACACACACTGACACCAAGTAACAAAGACATACAATTACACCAAGTAACAAAGACACACACTTACACCAAGTAACAAAGACACAGACTGACACCCAGTAACACAAACAAACACACATTGACACCCAGTAACACAGAGAAACACTAATAAACAGTAACACAGACATATACTGACACCAAGTAACACAGACGCACACTGACACCAGGTAACAAAGACATGCACTGACACCAGGTCACAAAGTCATACACTGATACCAAGTCACAAAGACATACACTGATACCCAGTAACACAGACACACACTGACACAAAGTAACAAAGACATACACTGACACCAAGTCACAAAGACACACACTGACACCCAGTAACAAAGACATACACTGACACCCAGTAACACAGACACACACTGACACCAAGACACAAAGACATACACTGACACCCAGTAACAAAGACATACACTGACACCCAGTAACAAAGACATACACTGACACCAAGTCACAAAGACATACACTGATACCCAGTAACACAGACGCACACTTACACCAAGTAACGAAGACATAGACTTACACCAAGTAACACAGACATACACTGACAACAAGTCACAAACACATACACTGACACGAAGTAACAAAGACAGACTATTACACCAAGTAATAAATACATTCACCTACACCAAGTATTTTGACATACACTGACACCAAGTAACAAAGACATACACTGATGCCCAGTCACACAGACACACACTTACACCAAGTAACAAAGACATACAATTACACCAAGTAACAAAGACACACACTTACACCAAGTAACAAAGACAGACACTGATACCCAGTAACACAGACACACAATTACACCAAGTAACAAAGACATACACTGACACCCAGTAACACAAACAAACACACATTGACACCCAGGAACACAGAGAAACATTAATAAACAGTAACACATACATATACTGACACCAAGTAACACAGACGCACACTGACACCCAGTAACAAAGACATGCACTGACACCAGGTCACAAAGTCATACACTGATACGAAGTCACAAAGACATACACTGATACCCAGTAACACAGACACACACTGACACAAAGTAACAAAGACATACACTGACACCAAGTCACAAAGACACACACTGACACCCAGTAACAAAGACATACACTGACACCCAGTAACACAGACATACACTTACACCAAGTAACGAAGACATACACTGACACCAAGTCACAAAGGCACACACTGACACCCAGTAACAAAGACATACACTGACACCAAGTCACAAAGACATACACTGATACCCAGTAACAAAGACAGACACTGATACCCAGTAACACAGACGCACACTTACACCAAGTCACAAAGACATACACTGACACCCAGTAACAAAGACATACACTGACACCAAGTCACAAAGACATACACTGATACCCAGCAACAAAGACAAACACTGATACCCAGTAACACAGACGCACACTTACACCAAGTAACAAAGACATAGACTTACACCAAGTAACACAGACATACACTGACAACAAGTCACAAACATATACATTGACACGAAGTAACAAAGACAGACTATTACACCAAGTAATAAATACATTCACCTACACCAAGTATTTTGACATACACTGACACAAAGTAACAAAGACATACACTGATAGCCAGTCACACAGACACACACCGACACCAAGTAACAAAGACATACACTGACACCAAGTCACAAAGACACACACTGACACCCAGTAACAAAGACATACACTGACACCGAGTAACAAAGACATACACTGATACCCAGTAACAAAGACATACACTGACACCAAGTCTCAAAGACACAAACTGACACCAAGTAACAAAGACATACACTGACACCCAGTAACAAAGACATCCACTGACAACAAGTCACAAACACATACACCGACACCAAGTAACAAAGACATACACTGACACCAATTAACAAAGACATACACTGATACCCAGTTACACCGACGCACACTTACACCAAGTAACAAAGACATACACTTACACCAGGTAACGCAGACATTCACTAACACCAAGTATTTTGACATACACTTACACCAAGTAACAAAGACATACACTGACACCCAGTAACAAAGACATTCACTGACACCCAGTAACACAGACGCACACGGACACCAAGTAACAAAGACACACACTGACACCAAGTAACACAGACACACACTGACACCCAGTAACACAAACAAACACACTGACACCCAGTAACACAGACACACACTGACACCAAGTAACAAAGACATACACTGACATCAAGTCACAAAGACATACACTCATACCCAGTCACAAAGACATACACTGATACCCAGTAACACAGACACACACTGACACAAAGTAACAAAGACATACACTGACACCAAGTCACAAAGACACACACTGACACCCAGTAACAAAGACATACACTGACACCCAGTAACACAGACACACACTTACACCAAGTAACAAAGACACACACTTACACCAAGTGACAAAGACATACACTGACACCAAGTAACACGGACACACACTGACACCCAGTAACACAAACAAACACACTGACACCCAGTAACACAGACACACACTGACACCAAGTAACAAAGACATACACTGACATCAAGTAGCACAGACACACACTGGGTGGCACATTGGCACAGTGGTTAGCAGCCTCACAGCTCCAGGGACCAGGGCTCGATTCTGGGTACTGCCTTTGCGGAGTTTGCAAGTTCTCCCTGTCTCTGCGTGAGTTTTCTCCGGGTGCTCCGGTTTCCTCCCACATGCCAAAGACTTGCAGGTTGGAAGGTTAATTGGCCATTATAAATTGCCGCTAGTATAGGTAGGTGGTAGGGAAATATATAGGGACCGGTGGGGATGTTATTGGAATATGGGATTCGTGCAGGATTAGTATAAATGGTTGGTTAATGGTCGGCACAGACTCGGTGGTCCGAAGGGCGTGTTTCAGTGCTGTATCTCGAAACTAAACTAAATACTGACACCTAGTGTCACATACACACACTGACCCCCAGTAACAAAGACATACACATACACCAAGTAACAAAGACACATACTTACACCAAGTAACACAGACATACACTGACACCAAGTAACAAAGACATACACTTACACCAAGTAACAAAGACAGACAATTACACCAACTAACAAAGATATACACTTACACCAAGTATTTTGACATACACTTGCACCAAGTAACAAAGACATACACTGACACACAGGAACACAGACACACATTGACACAAAGTAACAAAGACACACACTTACACCAAGTAACAAAGACATACACTTACACCAAGTATTTTGACACACACTTACACCAAGTAACAAAGACATACACTGACACCCAGTAACACAGACACACACTGACACCAAGTAACACAGACACACACTGACACCAAGTCACAAAGACATACATTGATACCAAGTCACAAAGACATACACTGATACCCAGTAACACAGACGCACACTTACACCAGGTAACGCAGACATTCACTTACACCAAGTATTTTGACATACACTTACACCAAGTAACAAAGACATACACTGATACCCAGTAACACAGACACACACTTACACCAAGTAACAAAGACATACACTGACACCAAGTCACAAAGACATACTCTCATACCCAGTAACAAAGACATACACTGATACCCAGTAACACAGACACACACTTACACAATGTAACAAAGACATACACTGACACCAAGTCACAAAGACACAAACTGACACCAAGTAACAAAGACATACACTGACAACAAGTCACAAACACATACACTGACACCAAGTAACAAAGACATACACTGACACCAAGTAACAAAGACATACACTGATACCCAGTAACACAGACGCACACTTACACCAGGCAACGCAGACATTCACTTACACCAAGTATTTTGACATACACTTACACCAAGTAACAAAGACTTACACTGACACCCAGTAACAAAGACATACACTGACACCAAGTCACAAAGACATACACTGACACCAAGTAACAAAGACATACACTTACACAAAGTAACAAAGACATACACTGATACCCAGTAACACAGACACACACTGATACCCAGTAACACAGACACACACTTACACCAAGTAACAAAGACATGCACTGACACCAAGTCACAAAGACACACACTGACACCCAGTAACAAAGACATACACTGACACCCAGTAACACAGACACACACTTACACCAAGTAACAAAGACATACACTGACACCAAGTCACAAAGACACACACTGACACCCAGGAACAAAGACATACACTGACACCAAGTCACAAAGACATACACTGACACCAAGTCACAAAGACACACACTGACACCCAGTAACAAAGACATACACTGACACCAAGTCACAAAGACATACACTGATGCCCAGTAACAAAGACAGACACTGATACCCAGTAACACAGACGCACACTTACACCAAGTAACACAGACATGCACTGACACCAAGTAACAAAGACATACACTTACACCAAGTAACAAAGACATACACTTACACCAAGTTACAAAGACACACACTTACACCAAGTAACACAGACAGACACTGACACCAAGTAACATAGACAGACAATTACACCAAGTAACAAAGACATACACCTACACCAAGTATTTTGGCATTCACTGACAACAAGACACAAACTGATACACTGACACCAAGTAACAAAGACATACACTTACACCAAGTAACAAAGACATACACTGATACCCAGTAACAAAGACAGACACTGATACCCAGTAACACAGACGCACACTTACACCAAGTAACACAGACATACACTTACACCAAGTATTTTGACATACACTTACACCAAGTAACAAAGACATACACTGACACCCAGTAACAAAGACATTCACTGACAACAAGACACAAACTGATACACTGACACCAAGTAACAAAGACATACACTTACACCAAGTATTTTGACATACACTTACACCAAGTAACAAAGACATACACTGACACCAAGTAACAAAGACACACACTTACACCAAGTAACACAGACATACACTGACACGAAGTAACAAAGACAGACTATTACACCAAGTAATAAATACGTACACTTACACCAAGTATTTTGACATACACTTGCAACAAGTAACAAAGACATACACTGACAACCAGTAACTAAGACATACAATGACACCAAGTAACAAAGAAATCGACTGACAACAAGCCACTAACACATACACTGGCACCAAGTAACAAAGACATACACTTGCACCAAGTAACAAAGACATACACTGACACTCAGGAACACAGACACACATTGACACAAAGTAACAAAGACAGACACTTACACCAAGTAACAAAGACATACACTTACACCAAGTATTTTGACACACACTTACACCAAGTAACAAAGACATACACTGACACCAAGTCACAAAGACACAAACTGACACCAAGTAACAAGGACATACACTGACACCCAGTAACAAAGACATCCACAGACAACAAGTCACAAACACATACACTGACACCAAGTAACAAAGACATACACTGACACCCAGTAACAAAGACATCCACAGACAACAAGTCACAAACACATACACTTACACCAAGTAACAAAGACATACACTGACACCAAGTCACAAAGACACAAACTGACACCAAGTAACAAGGACATACACTGACACCCAGTAACAAAGACATCCACTGACAACAAGTCACAATCACATACACTGACACCAAGTAACAAAGACAAACACTTACACCAAGTAACAAAGACATACACTGACACCCAGTAACAAAGACATCCACTGACAACAAGTCACAAACACATACACTGACACCAAGTAACAAAGACATACACTGACACCAAGTAACAAAGACATACACTGACACCCAGTATCAAAGAAATCCACTGACAACAAGTCACTAACACATACACTGGCACCAAGTAACAAAGACATACACTGACACCCAGGAACACAGACACACATTGACACAAAGTAACAAAGACACACACTTACACCAAGTAACAAAGACATACACTTACACCAAGTATGTTGACACACACGTACACCAACTAACAAAGGCATACACTGACACCAAGTCACAAGACACACACTGACACCCAGTAACACAGACACACACTGACACCAAGTAACACAGACACACACTGACACCCAGTAAAAAAGACATACACTGACACCAAGTCACAAAGACATACACTGATACCAAGTCACAAAGACATACACTGATACCCAGTAACACAGACACACACTTACACCAAGTAACAAAGACATACACTGACACCAAGTCACAAAGACATACACTCATACCCAGTAACAAAGACATACACTGATACCCAGTAACACAGACACACACTTACACCAAGTAACAAAGACATACACTGACACCAAGTCACAAAGACATACACTCATACCCAGTAACAAAGACATACACTGATACCCAGTAACACAGACACACACTGATACCCAGTAACACAGACACACACTTACACCAAGTAACAAAGACATACACTGACACCAAGTCACAAAGACACAAACTGACACCAAGTAACAAGGACATACGCTGACACCCATTAACAAAGACATCCACTGACAACAAGTCACAAACACATACACTGACACCAAGTAACAAAGACAAACACTTACACCAAGTAACAAAGACATACACTGACACCCAGTAACAAAGACATCCACTGACAACAAGTCACAAACACATACACTGACACCAAGTAACAAAGACATACACTGACACCAAGTAACAAAGACATACACTGATACCCAGTAACACAGACGCACACTTACACCAAGTAACAAAGACATACAGTTACACCAGGTAACGCAGACATTCACTTACACCAAGTATTTTGACATACACTTACACCAAGTAACAAAGACTTACACTGACACCCAGTAACAAAGACATACACTGACACCAAGTCACAAAGACATACACTGACACCAAGTAACAAAGACATACACTTACACAAAGTAACAAAGACACACACTTACACCGAGTAACACAGACACACACTGATACCCAGTAACACAGACATACACTTACACCAAGTTACAAAGACATACACTTACACAAAGTAACAAAGACATACACTTACACCAAGTAACACAGACACACACTGACACCAAGTAACAAATACATATACTGACTCCCAGTAACAAAGACATACACTGACACCCAGTAACACAGACACACATCGACACCAAGTAACAAAGACACACACTTACACCAAGTAACACAGACATGCACTGACACCAAGTAACAAAGACATACACTTACACCAAGTAACAAAGACATACACTTACACCAAGTTACAAAGACACACACTTACACCAAGTAACACAGACATACACTGACACCAAGTAACATAGAAAGACAATTACACCAAGTAACAAAGACATACACCTACACCAAGTATTTTGACATACACTGACAACAAGTAACAAAGACATACACTGATACCCAGTAACACATACACACACTTACACCAAGTAACAAAGACATACACTGACACCAAGTCACAAAGAGACAAACTGACACCAAGTAACAAGGACATACACTGACACCCAGTAACAAAGAAATCCACTGACAACAAGTCACAAACACATACACTGACACCAAGTAACAAAGACAAACACTTACACCAAGTAACAAAGACATACACTGACACCCAGTAACAAAGACATCCACTGACAACAAGTCACAAACACATACACTGACACCAAGTAACAAAGACATACACTGACACCAAGTAACAAAGACATACACTGATACCCAGTAACACAGACGCACACTTACACCAAGTAACAAAGACATACACTTACACCAGGTAACGCAGACATTCACTTACACCAAGTATTTTGACATACACTTACACCAAGTAACAAAGACATACACTGACACCCAGTAACAAAGACAGACACTGACACCAAGTCACAAAGACATACACTGACACCAAGTAACAAAGACATACACTAACACAAAGTAACAAAGACACACACTTACACCGAGTAACACAGACACACACTGACACCCAGCAACACAGACATACACTGATACCCAGTAACACAGGCACACACTGACAACAAGTCACAAACACATACACTGACACCAAGTAACAAAGACATACACTGACACCAAGTAACAAAGACATACACTGACACCCAGTATCAAAGAAATCCACTGACAACAAGTCACTAACACATACACTGGCACCAAGTAACAAAGACATACACTGACACCCAGGAACACAGACACACATTGATACAAAGTAACAAAGACACACACTTACACCAAGTAACAAAGACATACACTTACACCAAGTAGTTTGACACACACTTACACCAAGTAACAAAGACATACACTGACACCAAGTCACAAAGACACACGCTGACACCCAGTAACACAGACACACACTGACAACAAGTAACACAGACACACACTGACACCCAGTAAAAAAGACATACACTGACACCAAGTCACAAAGACATACACTTACACCAAGTAACAAAGACATACACTGACACCAAGTCACAAAGACACAAACTGACACCAAGTAACAAAGACATACACTGACACCCAGTAACAAAGACATCCACTGACAACAAGTCACAAACACATACACTGACACCAAGTAACAAAGACATACACTGACACCAAGTAACAAAGACATACACTGATACCCAGTAACACAGACGCACACTTACACCAAGTAACAAAGACATACACTTACACCAGGTAACGCAGACATTGACTTACACCAAGTATTTTGACATACACTTACACCAAGTATAAAAGACTTACACTGACACCCAGTAACAAAGACATACACTGACACCAAGTCACAAAGACATACACTGACACCAAGTAACAAAGACATACACTTACACAAAGTAACAAAGACACACACTTACACCGAGTAACACAGACATACACTGACACCAAGTAACAAAGACATACACTGATACCCAGTAACACAGGCACACACTTACACCAAGTAACAGTGACATACACTGACACCAAGTCACAAAGACATACACTCATACCCAGTAACAAAGACATACACTGATACCCAGTAACACAGACACACACTGATACCCAGTAACACAGACATACACTTACACCAAGTAACACAGACACACACTGACACCAAGTAACAAATACATACACTGACTCCCAGTAACAAAGACATACACTTACACAAAGTAACAAAGACATACACTTACACCAAGTAACACAGACACACACAGACACCAAGTAACAAATACATACACTGACTCCCAGTAACAAAGACATACACTGACACCAAGTAACACAGACACACACCGACACCAAGTAACAAAGACACACACTTACACCAAGTAACACAGACATGCACTGACACCAAGTAACAAAGACATACACTTACACCAAGTAACAAAGACATACACTTACACCAAGTTACAAAGACACACACTTACACCAAGTAACACAGACAGACACTGACACCAAGTAACATAGACAGACAATTACACCAAGTAACAAAGACATACACCTACACCAAGTATTTTGACATACACTGACAACAAGTAACAAAGACATACACTGATACCCAGTAACACATACACACACTTACACCAAGTAACAAAGACATACACTGACACCAAGTCACAAAGAGACAAACTGACACCAAGTGACAAGGACATACACTGACACCCAGTAACAAAGAAATCCACTGACAACAAGTAACAAACACATACACTGACACCAAGTAACAAAGACAAACACTTACACCAAGTAACAAAGACATACACTGACACCCAGTAACAAAGACATCCACTGACAACAAGTCACAAACACATACACTGACACCAAGTAACAAAGACATACAATGACACCAAGTAACAAAGACATACACTGATACCCAGTAACACAGACGCACACTTACACCAAGTAACAAAGACATACACTTACACCAGGTAACGCAGACATTCACTTACACCAAGTATTTTGACATACACTTACACCAAGTAACAAAGACATACACTGACACCCAGTAACAAAGACAGACACTGACACCAAGTCACAAAGTCATACACTGACACCAAGTAACAAAGACATACACTAACACAATGTAACAAAGACTCACACTTACACCGAGTAACACAGACACACACTGACACCCACCAACACAGACACACACTTACACCAAATAACACAGACATACACTGACACCAAGTAACAAAGACTTACACTGATACCAAGTAACACAGGCACACACTTACACCAAGTAACAGTGACATACACTGACACAAAGTAACAAAGACATACACTTACACCAAGTAACAAAGACATACACTTACACCAAGTAACACAGACACACACTGACACCATGTAACAAATACATACACTGACTCCCAGTAACAAAGACATACACTGACACCCAGTAACACAGACACACACCGACACCAAGTAACAAAGACACACACATACACCAAGTAACACAGACATGCACTGACACCAAGTAACAAAGACATACACTTACACCAAGTAACAAAGACATACACTTACACCAAGTTACAAAGACACACACTTGCACCAAGTAACAAAGACATACACTGACACCCAGTAACAAAGAAATCCACTGACAACAAGCCACTAACACATACACTGGCACCAAGTAACAAAGACATACACTGACACCCAGTCTCAAAGAAATCCACTGACAACAAGTCACTAACGCATACACTGGCACCAAGTAACAAAGACATACACTGACACCCAGGAACACAGACACACATTGACACCAAGTCACAAAGACATACACTGATACCCAGTAACAAAGACAGACACTGATACCCAGTAACACAGACGCACACTTACACCAAGTAACAAAGACATAGACTTGCACCAAGTAACACAGACATACATTGACAACAAGTCACAAACACATACACTGACACGAAGTAACAAAGACAGACTATTGCACCAAGTAATAAATACATTCACCTACACCAAGTATTTTGACATACACTGACACCAAGTAACAAAGACATACACTGATACCCAGTCACACAGACACACACTTACACCAAGTAACAAAGACATACAATTACACCAAGTAACAAAGACACACACTTACACCAAGTAACAAAGACAGACACTGATACCCAGTAACACAGACACACACTTACACCAAGTAACAAAGACATACATTGACACCCAGTAACACAAACAAACACACATTGACACCCAGTAACACAGAGAAACACTAATAAACAGTAACACAGACATATACTGACACCAAGTAACACAGACGCACACTGACACCCAGTAACAAAGACATGCACTGACACCAGGTCACAAAGTCATACACTGATACCAAGTCACAAAGACATACACTGATACCCAGTAACACAGACACACACTGACACAAAGTAACAAAGACATACACTGACACCAAGTCACAAAGACACACACTGACACCCAGTAACAAAGACATACACTGACACCCAGTAACACAGACATACACTTACACCAAGTAACGAAGACATACACTGACACCAAGTCACAAAGACACACACTGACACCCAGTAACAAAGACATACACTGACACCCAGTAACAAAGACATACACTGACAACAAGTCACAAAGACATACACTGATACCCAGTAACAAAGACAGACACTGATACCCAGTAACACAGACGCACACTTACACCAAGTAACAAAGACAAAGACTTACACCAAGTAACACAGACATACACTGACAACAAGTCACAAACACATACACTGACACGAAGTAACAAAGACAGACTATTACACCAAGTAATAAATACATTCAACTACATCAAGTATTTTGACATACACTGACACAAAGTAACAAAGACATACACTGATACCCAGTCACACAGACACACACTTACACCAAGTAACAAAGACGTACACTGACACCAAGTCACAAAGACACACACTGACACCCAGTAACAAAGACATACACTGACACCAAGTAACAAAGACATACACTGATACCCAGTAACACAGACACACACTTACACCAAGTAACAAAGACATACACTGACACCAAGTCACAAAGACACACATTGACAACCAGTAACAAAGACATACACTGACACCGAGTCACTAAGACATACACTGATACCCAGTAACAAAGACATACACTGATACCCAGTAACACAGACACACACTTACACCAAGTAACAAAGACATACACTGACACCAAGTCACAAAGACACAAACTGACACCAAGTAACAAAGACATACACTGACACCCAGTAACAAAGACATCCACTGACAACAAGTCACAAACACATACACTGACACCAAGTAACAAAGACATACACTGACACCAAGTAACAAAGACATACACTGATACCCAGTAACACCGACGCACACTTACACCAAGTAACAAAGACATACACTTACACCAGGTAACGCAGACATTCACTTCCACCAAGTATTTTGACATACACTTACACCAAGTAACAAAGACATACACTGACACCCAGTAACAAAGACATTCACTGACACCCAGTAACACAGACACACACGGACACCAAGTAACAAAGACACACACTGACACCAAGTAACACAGACACACACTGACACCCAGTAACACAAACAAACACACTGACACCCAGTAACACAGACATACACTGACATCAAGTCACAAAGACATACACTCATACCCAGTCACAAAGACATACACTGATACCCAGTAACACAGACACACACTGACACAAAGTAACAAAGACATACACTGACACCAAGTCACAAAGACACACACTGACACCCAGTAACAAAGACATACACTGACACCCAGTAACACAGACACACACTTACACCAAGTAACAAAGACACACACTTACACCAAGTAACAAAGACATACACTGACACCAAGTAACACAGACACACACTGACACCCAGTAACAAAGACATACACTGACATCAAGTAGCACAGACACACACTGGGTGGCACATTGGCACAGTGGTTAGCAGCCTCACAGCTCCAGGGACCAGGGCTCGATTCTGGGTACTGCCTTTGCGGAGTTTGCAAGTTCTCCCTGTCTCTGCGTGAGTTTTCTCCGGGTGCTCCGGTTTCCTCCCACATGCCAAAGACTTGCAGGTTGGTAGGTTAATTGGCCATTATAAATTGCCGCTAGTATAGGTAGGTGGTAGGGAAATATATAGGGACCGGTGGGGATGTTATTGGAATATGGGATTCGTGCAGGATTAGTATAAGTGGTTGGTTAATGGTCGGCACAGACTCGGAGGTCCGAAGGGCCTGTTTCAGTGCTGTATCTCGAAACTAAACTAAATACTGACACCTAGTGTCACATACACACACTGACCCCCAGTAACAAAGACATACACTTACACCAAGTAACAAAGACACATACTTACACCAAGTAACACAGACATACACTGACACCAAGTAACAAAGACATACACTTACACCAAGTAACAAAGACAGACAATTACACCAACTAACAAAGATATACACTTACACCAAGTATTTTGACATACACTTGCACCAAGTAACAAAGACATACACTGACACCCAGGAACACAGACACACATTGACACAAAGTAACAAAGACACACACTTACACCAAGTAACAAAGACATACACTGACACCAAGTATTTTGACACACACTTACACCAAGTAACAAAGACATACACTGACACCCAGTAACACAGACACACACTGACACAAAGTAACACAGACACACACTGACACCAAGTCACAAAGACATACACTGATACCAAGTCACAAAGACATACACTGATACCCAGTAACACAGACACACACTTACACCAGGTAACGCAGACATTCACTTACACCAAGTATTTTGACATACACTTACACGAAGTAACAAAGACAGACACTGATACCCAGTAACACAGCCACACACTTACACCAAGTAACAAAGACATACACTGACACCAAGTCACAAAGACATACTCTCATACCCAGTAACAAAGACATACACTGATACCCAGTAACACAGACACACACTTACACCAAGTAACAAAGACATACACTGACACCAAGTCACAAAGACACAAACTGACACCAAGTAACAAGGACATACACTGACACCCAGTAACAAAGACAAACACTTACACCAAGTAACACAGACATACACTGACATGAAGTAACAAAGACAGACTATTACACCAAGTAATAAATACGTACACTTACACCAAATATTTTGACATACACTTGCAACAAGTAACAAAGACATACACTGACAACCAGTAACTAAGACATACAATGACACCAAGTAACAAGGAAATCGACTGACAACAAGCCACTAACACATGCACTGGCACCAAGTAACAAAGACATACACTTGCACCAAGTAACAAAGACATACACTGACACTCAGGAACACAGACACACATTGACACAAAGTAACAAAGACACACACTTACACCAAGTAACAAAGACATACACTGACACCAAGTCACAAAGACACAAACTGACACCAAGTAACAAGGACATACACTGACACCCAGTAACAAAGACAAACACTTACACCAAGTAACAAAGACATACACTGACACCCAGTAACAAAGACATCCACAGACAACAAGTCACAAACACATACACTGACACCAAGTAACAAAGACATACACTGACACCCAGTAACAAAGACATCCACAGACAACAAGTCACAAACACATACACTTACACCAAGTAACAAAGACATACACTGACACCAAGTCACAAAGACACAAACTGACACCAAGTAACAAGGACATACACTGACACCCAGTAACAAAGACATCCACTGACAACAAGTCACAAACACATACACTGACACCAAGTAACAAAGACAAACACTTACACCAAGTAACAAAGACATACACTGACACCCAGTAACAAAGACATCCACTGACAACAAGTCACAAACACATACACTGACACCAAGTAACAAAGACATACACTGACACCAAGTAACAAAGACATACACTGACACCCAGTATCAAAGAAATCCACTGACAACAAGTCACTAACACATACACTGGCACCAAGTAACAAAGACATACACTGACACCCAGGAACTCAGACACACATTGACACAAAGTAACAAAGACACACAGTTACACCAAGTAACAAAGACATACACTTACACCCAGTATTTTGACACACACTTACACCAAGTAACAAAGACATACACTGACACCAAGTCACAAAGACACACACTGACACCCAGTAACACAGACACACACTGACACCAAGTAACACAGACACACACTTACACCAAGTAACAAAGACATACACTGACACCAAGTCACAAAGACATACACTCATACCCAGTAACAAAGACATACACTGATACCCAGTAACACAGACACACACTTACACCAAGTAACAAAGACATACACTGACACCAAGTCACAAAGACATACACTCATACCCAGTAACAAAGACATACACTGATACCCAGTAACACAGACACACACTGATACCCAGTAACACAGACACACACTTACACCAAGTAACAAAGACATACACTGACACCAAGTCACAAAGACACAAACTGACACCAAGTAACAAGGACATACACTGACACCCATTAACAAAGACATCCACTGACAACAAGTCACAAACACATACACTGACACCAAGTAACAAAGACAAACACTTACACCAAGTAACAAAGACATACACTGACACCCAGTAACAAAGACATCCACTGACAACAAGTCACAAACACATACACTGACACCAAGTAACAAAGACATACACTGACACCAAGTAACAAAGACATACACTGATACCCAGTAACACAGACGCACACTTACACCAAGTAACAAAGTCATACACTTACACCAGGTAACGCAGACATTCACTTACACCAAGTATTTTGACATACACTTACACCAAGTAACAAAGACTTACACTGACACCCAGTAACAAAGACATACACTGACACCAAGTCACAAAGACATACACTGACACCAAGTAACAAAGACATACACTTACACAAAGTAACAAAGACACACACTTACACCGAGTAACACAGACACACACTGATACCCAGCAACACAGACACACACTTACACCAAATAACACAGACATACACTGACACCAAGTAACAAAGACATACACTGATACCCAGTAACACAGGCACACACTTACACCAAGTAACAGTGACATACACTGACACCAAGTCACAAAGACATACACTCATACCCAGTAACAAAGACATACACTGATACCCAGTAACACAGACACACACTGATACCCATTAACACAGACACACACTGATACCCAGTAACACAGACAAACACTTACACCAAGTTACAAAGACATACACTTACACCAAGTAACAAAGACATACACTTACACCAAGTAACACAGACACACACTGACACCAAGTAACAAATACATACACTGACTCCCAGTAACAAAGACATACACTGACACCCAGTAACACACACACCGACACCAAGTAACAAAGACACACACTTACACCAAGTAACACAGACATGCACTGACACCAAGTAACAAAGACATACACTTACACCAAGTAACAAAGACATACACTTACACCAAGTTACAAAGACACACACTTACACCAAGTAACACAGACATACACTGACACCAAGTAACATAGACAGACAATTACACCAAGTAACAAAGACATACACCTACACCAAGTATTTTGACATACACTTACAACAAGTAACAAAGACATACACTGATACCCAGTAACACATACACACACTTACAGCAAGTAACAAAGACATACACTGACACCAAGTCACAAAGAGACAAACTGACACCAAGTAACAAGGACATACACTGACACCCAGTAACAAAGAAATCCACTGACAACAAGTCACAAACACATACACTGACACCAAGTAACACAGGCATACACTGACACCAAGTAACAAAGACATACACTGATACCCAGTAACACAGACGCACACTTACACCAAGTAACAAAGACATACACTGACACCCAGTAACAAAGACAGACACTGACACCAAGTCACAAAGACCTACACTGACACCAAGTAACAAAGACATACACTAACACAAAGGAACAAAGACAAACACTTACACCGAGTAACACAGACACACACTGACACCCAGCAACACAGACACACACTTACACGAAATAACACAGACATACACTGACTCCCAGTAACAAAGACATACACTGACACCCAGTAACACAGACACACACCGACACCAAGTAACAAAGACACACACTTACACCAAGTAACACAGACATGCACTGACACCAAGTAACAAAGACATACACTTACACCAAGTAACAAAGACATACACTTGCACCAAGTTACAAAGACACACACTTACACCAAGTAACAAAGACATACACTGACACCCAGTAACAAAGAAATCCACTGACAACAAGTCACTAACACATACACTGGCACCAAATAACAAAGACATACACTTGCACCAAGTAACAAAGACATACACTGACACCCAGGAACACAGACACACATTGACACAAAGTAACAAAGACACACACTTACACCAAGTAACAAAGACATACACTTACACCAGGTATTTTGACACACACTGACACCCAGTAACAAAGACATACACTGACACCAAGTCACAAAGACACACACTGACACCCAGTAACACAGACACACACTGACACCAAGTAACACAGACACACACTGACACCCAGTAAAAAAGACATACATATGACACCAAGTCACAAAGACATACACTGATACCAAGTCACAAAGACATACACTGATACCCAGTAACACAGACACACACTTACACCAAGTAACAAAGACATACACTGACACCAAGTCACAAAGACATACACTCATACCCTGTAACAAAGACATACACTGATACCCAGTAACACAGACACACACTGATACCCAGTAACACAGACACACACTTACACCAAGTAACAAAGACATACACTGACACCAAGTCACAAAGACACAAACTGACACCAAGTAACAAGGACATACACTGACACCCAGTAACAAAGACATCCAATGACAACAAGTCACAAACACATACACTGACACCATGTAACAAGGACAAACACTTACACCAAGTAACAATGACATACACTGACACCCAGTAACAAAGACATCCACTGACAACAAGTCACAAACACATACACTGACACCAAGTAACAAAGACATACACTGACACCAAGTAACAAAGACATACTCTTACACAAAGTAACAAAGACACACACTTACACCGAGTAACACAGACACACACTGACACCCAGCAACACAGACACACACTTACACCAAATAACACAGACATACACTGACACCAAGTAACAAAGACATACACTGATACCCAGTAACACAGGCACACACTTACACCAAGTAACAGTGACATACACTGACACCAAGTAACAAAGACATACACTTACACAAAGTAACAAAGACATACACTTACACCAAGTAACACAGACACACACTGTCACCAAGTAACAAATACATACACTGGCTCCCAGTAACAAAGACATACACTGACACCCAGTAACACAGACACACACCGACACCAAGTAACAAAGACACACAATTACACCAAGTAACACAGACATGCACTGACACCAAGTAACAAAGACATACACTTACACCAAGTAACAAAGACATCCACTTACACCAAGTTACAAAGACACACACTTACACCAAGTAACACAGACATACACTGACACCAAGTAACATAGACAGACAATTACACCAAGTAACAAAGACATACACCTACACCAAGTATTTTGACATACACTGACTTACACCAAGTAACAAAGTCATACACTGACACCAAGTCACAAAGAGACAAACTGACACCAAGTAACAAGGACATACACTGACACCCAGTAACAAAGACATCCACTGACAACAAGTCACAAACACATGCACTGACACCAAGTAACAAAGACATACACTGACACCAAGTAACAAAGTCATACACTGATACCCAGTAACACAGACGCACACTTACACCAAGTAACAAAGACATACAATTACACCAGGTAACGCAGACATTCACTTACACCAAGTATTTTGACATACACTTACACCAAGTAACAAAGACATACACTGACACCCAGTAACAAAGACATACACTGACACCAATTCACAGAGACATACACTGACACCAAGTAACAAAGACATACACTAACACAAAGTAACAAAGACACACACTTACACCAAGTAACACAGACACACACTGACACCCAGCAACACAGACACACACTTACACCAAATAACACAGACATACACTGACACCAAGTAACAAAGACATACACTGATACCCAGTAACACAGGCACACACTTACACCAAGTAACGGTGACATACACTGACACCAAGTAACAAAGACATACAATTACACAAAGTAACAAAGACATACACTTACACCAAGTAACACAGACACACACTGACACCAAGTAACAAATACATACACTGACATCCAGTAACACAGACACACACCGACTCCAAGTAACAAAGACACACACTTACACCAAGTAACACAGACATGCACTGACACCAAGTAACAAAGACATACACTTACACCAAGTAACAAAGACATACACTTACACCAAGTTACAAAGACACACACTTACACCAAGTAACAAAGACATACACTGATACCCAGTAACACATACACACACTTACACCAAGTAACAAAGACATACACTGACACCAAGTCACAAAGACATACACTGATACCCACTAACACAGACACACACTTACACCAAGTAACAAAGACACACACTGATACCCAGTAGCACAGACACACACTTACACCAAGTAACAAAGACATACACTGACACCCAGTTACAAAGACATACACTGACACCCAGTAACACAGACACACACGGACACCAAGTAACAAAGTCACACACTTACACCAAGTAACACAGACACACACTGACACCCAGTGACACAAACAAACACACTGACACCCAGTAACACAGACACACACTGACACCAAGTAACAAAGACATACACTGATACCCAGTAACACAGACACACACTTACACCAAGTAACAAAGACAGACACTGATACCCAGTAACACAGACACACACTTACACCAATTAACAAAGACATATACTGAGACCCAGTCACAAAGACATACACTGACACCCAGTAACACAGACAAACACGGAAACCAAGTAACAAAGACACACACTTAAACCAAGTAACACAGACATACACTGACACCAAGTAACACAGACACACACTGACACCCTGTAACACAGACACACACTTACACCAAGTAACACAGACATACACTGACACCAAGTAACAAAGACATACACTGATACCCAGTAACACAGGCACACACCTACACCAAGTAACACAGACATACACTGACACCAAGTAACAAAGACATACACTGACAACAAGTAACAAAGACATACACTTACACCAAGTAACAAAGACACACACTTATACCAAGTAACAAAGACATACACTATCACCAAGTAACAAAGACAGACAATTACACCAAGTAACAAAGACATACACTTACACCAAGTATTTTGACATCCACTGACACCAAGTAAAAAATACATACACTGATACCGAGTAACACAGACACACACTTACACCAAGTAACAAAGAGATACACTGACATCAACTCACAAAGACACACTGCCACCCAGGAACACAGACACACACTTACACCAAGTAACACAGACATGCACTGACACCGAGTAACACAGACACACACTGACACCCAGTAACACAGACACACACTTACACCAAATAACAGAGACAAACACTGACACCAAGTAACAAAGACAGACAATGATACCCAGTAACACAGGCACACACTTACACCAAGTAACAGTGACATACTCTGACACCAAGTAACAAAGACATACACTGACACAAAGTATCAAAGACACACACTTACACCGAGTAACACAGACATACACTGACACCAAGTAACAAAGACATACACTGGTACCCAGTAACACAGGCACACACTTACACCAAGTAACACGGACATACACAGACACCAAGTAACAAAGACATACACTGACAACAAGTAACAAAGACATACACTTACACCAAGTAACAGAGACACACACCTATACCAAGTAACACAGACATACACTGACATCAGGTAACAAAGACAGACAATTACACCAAGTAGCAAAGACATACACTTACACCAAGTATTTTGACATACACTGACACCAAGTAAAAAAGACATACACTGATACCCAGTAACACAGACACACACTTACACCAAGTAACAAAGACATACACTGACACCAACTCACAGAGACACTTTGACACCCAGGAACACAGACACACACTTACACCAAGTAACACAGACATGCACTGACACCAAGTAACAAAGAAATACACTTACACCAAGTAACAAAGACATACACTTACACCAAGTTACGAAGACACACACTTACACCAAGTAACACAGACATACACTGACACCAAGTAACATAGACAGACAATTACACCAAGTAACAAAGACATACACCTACACCCAGTATTTTGACATACACTGACACCAATTAACAAAGACATACACTGATACCCAGTAACACATACACACACTTACACCAAGTAACAAAGACATACACTGACACCAAGTCACAAAGACATACACTGATACCCACTAACACAGACACACACTTACACCAAGTAACAAAGACACACACTGATACCCAGTAGCACAGACACACACTTACACCAAGTAACAAAGACATACACTGACACCCAGTTACAAAGACATACACTGACACCCAGCAACACAGACACACACGGACACCAAGTAACAAAGTCACACACTTACACCAAGTAACACAGACACACACTGACACCCAGTAACACAAACAAACACACTGACACCCAGTAACACAGACACACACTGACACCAAGTAACAAAGACATATACTGACACCCAGTAACACGGACACACACTGGGCGGCAAAGTGGAGCAGTGGTTAGCACTGCAGCCTCACAGCTCCAGGGACCCGGGTTCGATTCTGGGTACTGCCTGTGCGGAGTTTGCAAGTTCTACCTGTGTCTGCGTGGGTATCCTCCGGGTGCTCCGGCTTCCTCCCACATGCCAAAGACTTGCAGCATGATAGGTTAATTGGCCATTATAAATTGCCCCGAGTATAGGTAGGTGGTAGGGAAATATATAGGGACCGGTGGGGATGAGATTGGAATACGGGATTAGTGTAGGATTAGTATAAATGGGTTGTTGATGGTCGGCACAGACACGGTGGGCCGAAGGGCCTGTTTAAGTGCTTGTTCTCTAAACTAAACTAAATACTGACACCTAGTGTCACAGACACACACTGACACCCCGTAACACAAACAAACACACACTGACACCCAGAAACACTGAAACACAGTAACAAAGACATACACTGACACCAAGTAACACAGACACACACTGACACCCAGTAACGAAGACATGCACTGACACCAAGTCACAAACACATACACTGATAACCAGGAACACAGACACACACTTACACCAAGTAACAAAGACATACACTGATACCAAGTCACAAAGACAAACACTGACACCAAGTCACAAAGACATGCACTGATCCACAGTAACACGGACACACACTTACACCAAGTAACAAAGACAGACACTGATTCCCAGTAACACAGACACACACTTACACCAAATAACACAGACATACTCTGACACCAAGTAACAAAGCCATACACTGATACCCAGTAACACAGGCACACACTTACACCAAGTAACACAGACATACACTGACACCAAGTAACAAAGACATACACTGACACCAAGTAACAAAGACATACACTTGCACAAAGTAACAAAGACACACACTTACACCGAGTAACACAGACACACACTGACACCCAGCAACACAGACACACACTTACACCAAATAACACAGACATACACTGACACCAAGTAACAAAGTCATACACTGATACCCAGTAGCACAGGCACACACTTACACCAAGTAACAAAGACATACACTTACACAAAATAAGAAAGACATACACTGATACCCAGGAACACAGACACACACTTACACCAAGTAACAAAGACATACACTGATGCCAAGTCAGAAAGACACACACTGACACCCAGTAACACAGACACACACCGACACCAAGTAACAAAGACACGCACTTACACCAAGTAACACAGACATGCACTGACACCAAGTAACAAAGACATACACTTGCACCAAGGAACAAAGACATACACTTACACCAAGTTACAAAGACACACACTTACACCAAGTAACACAGTCATACACTGACACCAAGTAACATAGACACACACTTACACCAAGTAACAAAGACAGACACTGACACCAAGTGACAAAGACATACACTTACACCAAGTAACAAAGACATACACTGACACCAAGTAACAAAGACATACACTGATACCCAGTAACACAGACACACACTTACACCCAGAAACAAAGACAGACACTGACACCAAGTCACAAAGACATACACTTACACGAAGTACCGAAGACAGACAATTACACCAAGTAACAAAGACATACACTTGCACCAAGTATTTTGACATACACTGACACCAAGTAACAAAGACATGCACTGATACCCAGTAACACAGACACACACTTACAGCAAGTAACAAAGACAGACACTGACACCAAGTCACAAAGACATACACTTACACGAAGTAACAAAGACATACACTGATACCCAGTACCACAGACACACACTGACACCAAGTAACAAAGACATACACTGATACCCAGTAACACAGACACACACTTACACCAAGTAAAAAAGACACACCCTTACACCAAGTAACAAAGACAGACACTTACACCAAGTAACAAAGACATACACTGACACCGTGTAACAAAGACATACACTGATACCCAGTAACACAGACACTCACTTACACCAAGTAACAAAGACATACACTGATGCCCAGTAACACAGCCACACACTCACACCAAGTAACAAAGACATACACTGATACCAAGTGACACAGACACACACTTACACCAAGTAACACAAACACTCACTTACACCAAGTAACAAAGACATACACTGACACCAAGTAACAAAGACATACAATTACACCAAGTCACAAAGACACACACTTACACCAAGTAACACAGACATACACTGACACCAAGTAACAAAGACATACACTGTCACCCAGTAACACAGACACAAACTTACACCAAGTAACAAAGACAGACACTGATACCAAGTAACACAGACACACACTTACACCAAGTAACACAGACACACACGTACTACAAGTAACAAAGACACACACTGACACCAAGAAACAAAGACATACACTGATACCCAGTAACACATACACACACTTACACCAAGTAACAAAGACACACACTGATACCCAGTAGCACAGACACACACATACAACAAGTAACAAAGACATACACTGACACCCTGTAACACAGACACACACGGACACCAAGTAACAAAGTCGCACACTTACACCCAGTAACACAAACAAACACACTGACACCAAGTAACACAAGCACACACTTACACCAAGTAACAAAGACAGACACTTACACCAAGTAACACAGACATACAATGACACCAAGTAACAAAGACAGACAATTACACCAAGTAACAAAGACATACACATACACCAATTATTTTGACATACACTTACACCAAGTGACAAAGACACACACTGATACCCAGTAGCACAGACACACACTTACACCAAGTAACAAAGACATACACTGACACCCAGTAACACAGACACACACCGACACCAAGTAACAAAGTCACACACTTACACCAAGTAACACAGGCACACACTGACACCCAGTAACACAAACACACTGACACCCAGTAACACAGACACACACTGACACCAAGTAACAAAGACATATACTGACAACCAGTAACACGGAGACACACTGGGCGGCACATTGGCGCAGTGGTTAGCACCGCAGCCTCACAGCTCCAGGGACCCGGGTTCGATTCTGGGTACTGCCTGTCCGGAGTTTGCAAGTTCTCCCTGTGTCTGCGTGGGTTTCCTCCGGGTGCTCCGGCTTCCTCCCACATGCCAAAGACTTGCAGGATGATAGGTTAATTGGCCATCATAAATTGCCCCTAGTATAGGTAGGTAGGTGGTAGGGAAATAAATCGGGACAGGTGGGGATGTGATAGGAATACGGGTTTAGTGTAGGATTAGTATAAATGGTTGGTTGATGGTCGGCACAGACCCGGTGGGCCGAAGGGCCTGTTAAAGTGCTGCATCTCAAAACTAAACTAAATACTGACACCGAGTGTCACAGATACACACTGACACCCAGTAACACAAACAAACACACACTGACACCCAGTAACACAGAGAAACACTGAGAAACAGTGACAAAGAAATACACTGACACCAAGTAACAAAGACACACACTGACACCCAGTAACAAAGACAGACACTGACACAAAGTCACAAAGACATACACTTACACGAAGTAACAAAGACAGACAATTACACCAAGTAACAAAGACATACACTTGCACCAAGTATTTTGACATACACTGACACCAAGTAACAAAGACATGCACTGATAACCAGTAACACAGACACACACTTACACCAAGTAACAAAGACAGACACTGACACCAAGTCACAAAGACATACACTTACACGAAGTAACAAAGACACACCCTTACACCAAGTAACAAAGACAGACACTTACACCAAGTAACAAAGACATACACTGACACCAAGTAACAAAGACATACACTGATACCCAGTACCACAGACACACACTGACACCAAGTAACAAAGACATACACTGATACCCAGTAACACAGACACACACTTACACCAAGTAAAAAAGACACACCCTTACACCAAGTAACAAAGACAGACACTTACACCAAGTAACACAGACATACACTGACACCAAGTAACAAAGACATACAATTACACCAAGTAACAAAGACACACACTTACACCAAGTAACACAGACATACACTGACACCAAGTAACAAAGACATACACTGTTACCCATTAACACAGACACACACTTACACCAATTAACAAAGACATATACTGATACCCAGTAGCACAGACACACACTGGGCGGCACATTGGCACAGTGGTTAGCAGCCTCACAGCTCCAGGGACCAGGGCTCGATTCTGGGTACTGCCTTCGCGGAGTTTGCAAGTTCTCCCTGTCTCTGCGTGAGTTTCCTCTGGGTGCTCCGGTTTCTTCCCACATGTCAAAGACTTGCAGGTTGATAGGTTAATTGGCCATTATAAATTGACCCTAGTTTAGGTAGGTGTTAGGGAAATATATAGGGACAGTTGGGGATGTGATAGGAATACGGGATTAGTGTAGGATTAGTATAAATGGGTGGTTGATGGTCGGCACAGAATCGGTGGGCCGAAGGGCCTGTTTAAGTGCTGTATCTCTGAACTAAACTAAATACTGACACCTAGTGTCACAGACACACACTGACACCCAGTAACACAAACAAACACACACTGACACCCAGGAACACAGAGAAACACTGATACACAGTAACAAAGACATACACGGACACCAAGTAACGCAGACACACACTGACACCCAGTAACAAAGACATACACTGACACCAAGTCACAAAGACATACACTGATACCCAGGAACACAGACACACACTTACACCAAGTAACAAAGACATACACTGATACCAAGTCACAAAGGCACACACTGACACCCAGTAACACAGACACACACCGACACCAAGTAACAAAGACACACACTTACACCAAGTAACACAGACATGCACTGACACCAAGTAACAAAGACATACACTTACACCAAGGAACAAAGACATACACTTACACCAAGTTACAAAGACACACACTTACACCAAGTAACAAAGACATACACTGACACCAAGTAACAAAGACATACACTGATACACAGTAACACAGACACACACTTACACCAAGTAACAAAGACACACACTGACACCCAGTAACAAAGACAGACACTGACACCAAGTCACAAAGACATACACTTACACGAAGTAACAAAGACAGACAATTACACCAAGTAACAAAGACATACACTGACACCAAGTCACAAAGACATACACTTACACGAAGTAACAAAGACAGACAATTACACCAAATAACAAAGACATACACTTGCACCAAGTATTTTGACATACACTGACACCAAGTAACAAAGACATGCACTGATACCCAGTAACACAGACACACACTTACAGCAAGTAACAAAGACAGACACTGACACCAAGTCGCAAAGACATACACTTACACGAAGTAACAAAGACATACACTGATACCCAGTACCACAGACACACACTGACACCAAGTAACAAAGACATACACTGACACCAAGTAACAAAGACATACACTGATACACAGTAACACGGACACACACTTACACCAAGTAACAAAGACACACACTGACACCCAGTAACAAAGACAGACACTGACACCAAGTCACAAAGACATATACTGATACCCAGTAACACAGACACACACTTACACCAAGTAACAAAGACACACCCTTACACCAAGTAACAAAGACAGACACTTACACCAAGTAACAAAGACAGACACTGACACCAAGTAACAAAGACATATACTGATACCCAGTAACACAGACACACACTTACACCAAGTAACAAAGACATGCACTGATGCCCAGTAACACAGTCACACACTCACACCAAGTAACAAAGACATACACTGATACCAAGTGACACAGAGACACACTTACACCAAGTAACACAAACACTCACTTACACCAAGTAACAAAGACATACACTGACACCAAGTAACAAAGACATACAATTACACCAAGTCACAAAGACACACACTTACACCAAGTAACACAGACATACACTGACACCAAGTAACAAAGACATACACTGTCACCCAGTAACACAGACACAAACTTACACCAAGTAACAAAGACACACACTGACACCAAGTCACACAGACATACACTGATACCCAGTAACACAGACACACACTTACAGCAAGTAACACAGACACACACGTACAACAAGTAACAAAGACACACACTGACACCAAGTAACAAAGACATACACTGATACCCAGTAACACATACACACACTTACACCAAGTAACAAAGACACACACTGATACCCAGCAGCACAGACAAACACTTACACCAAGTAACAAAGACATACACTGACACCCAGTAACACAGACACACACGGACACCAAGTAACAAAGTCACACACTGACACCCAGTAACACAAACAAACACACTGACACCAAGTAACATAGACACACACTTACACCAAGTAACACAAACACACACTGACACCAAGTAACAAAGACAGACACTTACACCAAGTAACACAGACATACACTGACACCAAGTAACAAAGACAGGCAATTACACCAAGTAACAAAGACATACACATACACCAAGTATTTTGACATACACTTACACCAAGTGACAAAGACACACACTGATACCCAGTAGCACAGACACACACTTACACCAAGTAACAAAGACATACACTGACACCCAGTAACACAGACACACACCGACACCAAGTTACAAAGTCACACACTTACACCAAGTAACACAGGCACACACTGACACCCAGTAACACAAACACACTGACACCCAGTAGCACAGACACACACTGACACCAAGTAACAAAGACATATACTGACACCCAGTAACACGGAGACACACGGGGCGGCACATTGGCGCAGTGGTTAGCACCGCAGCCTCACAGCTCCAGGGACCCGGGTTCGATTCTGGGTACTGCCTGCCCGGAGTTTGCAAGTTCTCCCTGTGTCTGCGTGGGTTTCCTCCGGGTGCTCCGGCTTCCTCCCACATGCCAAAGACTTGCAGGATGATAGGTTAATTGGCCATCATAAATTGCCCCTAGTTTAGGTAGGTAGGTGGTAGGGAAATATATCGGGACAGGTGGGGATGTGATAGGAATACGGGTTTAGTGTAGGATTAGTATAAATGGTTGGTTGATGGTCGGCACAGACCCGGTGGGCCGAAGGGCCTGTTAAAGTGCTGGATCTCAAAACTAAACTAAATACTGACACCTAGTGTCACAAATACACACTGACACCCAGTAACACAAACAAACACACACTGACACCCAGTAACACAGAGAAACACTGAGAAACAGTGACAAAGAAATACACTGACACCAAGTAACAAAGACACACACTGACACCCAGTAACAAAGACAGACACTGACACAAAGTCACAAAGACATACACTTACACGAAGTAACAAAGACAGACAATTACACCAAGTAACAAAGACATACACTTGCACCAAGTATTTTGACATACACTGACACCAAGTAACAAAGACATACACTGATACCCAGTACCACAGACACAAACTGACACCAAGTAACAAAGACATACACTGATACCCAGTCACACAGACACACACTTACACCAAGTAAAAAAGACACACCCTTACACCAAGTAACAAAGACAGACACTGTCACCCAGTAACACAGACACAAACTTACACCAAGTAACAAATACATGCACTGATACCAAGTAACACAGACACACACTTACACCAAGTAACACAGACACACACTTACAACAAGTAACACAGACATACACTGACACCAAGTAACAAAGACATACACTTACACCAAGTAACACAGACATACACTTACAACAAGTAACACAGTCACACACTGACACCAAGTAACAAAGACATACACTTACACCAAGTAACACAGACATACACTGACACCAAGTAACAAAGACAGACACTGACACCAAGTCACAAAGACATACATTTACACGAAGTAACAAAGACATACACTGATACCCAGTACCACAGACACACACTGACACCAAGTAACAAAGGCATACACTGATACCCAGTAACACAGACACACACTTACACCAAGTAAAAAAGACACACCCTTACACCAAGTAACAAAGACAGACACTTACACCAAGTAACAAAGACATACACTGACACCAAGTAACAAAGACATACACTGATACCCAGTAACACAGACACACACTTACACCAAGTAACAAAGACATACACTGATGCCCAGTAACACAGTCACACACTCACACCAAGTAACAAAGACATACACTGATACCAAGTGACACAGACACACACTTACACCAAGTAACACAAACACTCACTTACACCAAGTAACAAAGACATACACTGACACCAAGTAACAAAGACATACAATTACACCAAGTCACAAAGACACACACTTACACCAAGTAACACAGACATACACTTACACCAAATAACAAAGACATACACTGTCACCCAGTAACACAGACACAAACTTACACCAAGTAACAAAGACATACACTGATACGAAGTAACACAGACACACACTTACACCAAGTAACACAGACACACACTTACAACAAGTAACAAAGACACACACTGACACCAAGTAACAAAGACATACACTTACACCAAGTAACACAGACATACACTGACACCAAGTAACAAAGACATACAATTACACCAAGTAACAAAGACACACACTTACACCAAGTAACACAGACATACACTGAAACCAAGTAACAAAGACATACACTGTTACCCATTAACACAGACACACACTTACACCAATTAACAAAGACATATACTGATACCCAGTAGCACAGACACACACTGGGCGGCACATTGGCACAGTGGTTAGCAGCCTCACAGCTCCAGGGACCAGGGATCGATTCTGGGTACTGCCTTCGCGGAGTTTGCAAGTTCTCCCTGTCTCTGCGTGAGTTTCCTCTGGGTGCTCCGGTTTCTTCCCACATGTCAAAGACTTGCAGGTTGATAGGTTAATTGGCCATTATAAATTGACCCTAGTATAGGTAGGTGTTAGGGAAATATATAGGGACAGTTGGGGATGTGATAGGAATACGGGATTAGTGTAGGATTAGTATAAATGGGTGGTTGATTGTCGGCACAGAATCGGTGGGCCGAAGGGCCTGTTTAAGTGCTGTATCTCTGAACTAAACTAAATACTGACACCTAGTGTCACAGACACTCACTGACACGCAGTAACACAAACAAACACACACTGACACCCAGGAACACAGAGAAACACTGATACACAGTAACAAAGACATACATGGACTCCAAGTAACACAGACACACACTGACACCCAGTAACAAAGACATACACTAACACCAAGTCACAAAGACATACACTAATACCCAGGAACACAGACACACACTTACACCAAGTAACAAAGACATACACTGATACCAAGTCACAAAGGCACACACTGACACCCAGTAACACAGACACACACCGACACCAAGTAACAAAGACACACACTTACACCAAGTAACACAGACATGCACTGACACCAAGTAACAAAGACATACACTTACACCAAGGAACAAAGACATACACTTGCACCAAGTATTTTGACATACACTGACACCAAGTAACAAAGACATGCATTGATAACCAGTAACACAGACACACACTTACACCAAGTAACAAAGTCAGACACTGACACCAAGTCACAAAGACATACACTTACACGAAGTAACAAAGACATACACTGATACCCAGTACCACAGACACACACTGACACCAAGTAACAAAGACATACACTGATACCCAGTCACACAGACACACACTTACACCAAGTAAAAAAGACACACCCTTACACCAAGTAACAAAGACAGACACTGTCACCCAGTAACACAGACACAAACTTACACCAAGTAACAAATACATGCACTGATACCAAGTAACACAGACACACACTTACACCAAGTAACACAGACACACACTTACAACAAGTAAAAAAGACACACACTGACACCAAGTAACAAAGACATACACTTACACCAAGTAACACAGACATACACTGACACCAAGTAACAAAGACATACAATTACACCAATTAACAAAGACACACACTTACACCAAGTAACACAGACATACACTGACACCAAGTAACAAAGACATACACTGTTACCCATTAACACAGACAGACACTTACACCAATTAACAAAGACATATACTGACACCCAGTAGCACAGACACACACTGGGCTGCACATTGGCACAGTGGTTAGCAGCCTCACAGCTCCAGGGACCAGGGCTCGATTCTGGGTACTGCCTTTGCGGAGTTTGCAAGTTCTCCCTGTCTCTGCGTGAGTTTCCTCCGGGTGCTCCGGTTTCTTCCCACATGCCAAAGACTTGCAGGTTGATAGGTTAATTGGCCATTATAAATTGACCCTAGTATAGGTAGGTGTTAGGGAAATATATAGGGACAGTTGGGGATGTGATAGGAATACGGGATTAGTGTAGGATTAGTATAAATGGGTGGTTGATGGTCGGCACAGACTCGGTGGGCCGAAGGGCCTGTTTAAGTGCTGTTTCTCTGAACTAAAGTAAATACTGACACCTAGTGTCACAGACACACACTGACACCCAGTAACACAAACAAACACACACTGACACCCAGGAACACAGAGAAACACTGATACACAGTAACAAAGACATACACTGACACCAAGTAACACAGACACACACTGACACCCAGTAACAAAGACATACATTTGACACCAAGTCACAAAGACATACACTGATACCCAGGAACACAGACACACACTTACACCAGGTAACAAAGACATACACTGATACCAAGTCACAAAGACACACACTGACACCCAGTAACAAAGACATACACTGACACCAAGTCACAAAGACATGCACTGATCCATAGTAACACAGACACACACTTACACCAAGTAACAAAGACAGACACTGATTCCCAGTAACACAGACACACACTTACACCAAGTAACACAGACATACACTGACACCAAGTAACCAGGACAAACACTGATACCCAGTAACACAGGCACACACTTACACCAAGTAACACAGACATACACTGACACCAAGTAACAAAGACATACACTTACACAAAGTAACAAAGACACACAATTACACCGAGTAACACAGACACACACTGACACCCAGCAACACAGACACACACTTACACCAAATAACACAGACACACACTTACACCAAGTAACAAAGACAAACACTGACACCCAGTTACAAAGACATGCACTGACACCCAGTAACACAGACACACACGGACACCAAGTAACAAAGTCACACACTTACACCAAGTAACACAGACACACACTGACACCCAGTAACACAAACAAACACACTGACACCCAGTAACACAGACACACACTGACACCAAGTAACAAAGTCATATACTGACACCCAGTAGCACAGACACACACTGCGCGGCACATTGGCACAGTGGTTAGCAGCCTCACAGCTCCTGGGACCAGGGCTCGATTCTGGGTACTGCCTTTGCGGAGTTTGCAAGTTCTCCCTGTCTCTGCGTGAGTTTCCTCCGGGTGCTCCGGTTTCTTCCCACATGCCAAAGACTTGCAGGTTGATAGGTTAATTGGCCATTATAAATTGACCCTAGTTTAGGTAGGTGTTAGGGAAATATATAGGGACAGTTGGGGATGTGATAGGAATACGGGATTAGTGTAGGATTAGTATAAATGGGAGGTTGATGGTCGGCACAGACTCGGTGGGCCGAAGGGCCTGTTTAAGTGCTGTATCTCTGAACTAAACTAAATACTGACACCTAGTGTCACAGACACACACTGACACCCAGTAACACAAACAAACACACACTGACACCCAGGAACACAGAGAAACACTGATACACAGGAACAAAGACATACACTGACACCAAGTAACACAGACACACACTGACACCCAGTAACAAAGACATACACTGACACCAAGTCACAAAGACATACACTGATACCCAGGAACACAGACACACACTCACACCAAGTAACAAAGACATACACTGATACCAAGTCACAAAGACACACACTGACACCCAGTAACACAGACACACACCGACACCAAGTAACAAAGACACACACTTACACCAAGTAACACAGACATGCACTGACACCAAGTAACAAAGACATACACTTACACCAAGGAACAAAGACATACACTTACACCAAGTTACAAAGACACACACTTACACCAAGTAACACAGACATACACTGACACCAAGTAACATAGACACACACTTGCACCAAGTAACAAAGACAGACACTGACACCAAGTGACAAAGACATACACTTACACCAAGTAACAAAGACATACACTGACACCAAGTAACAAAGACATACACTGATACCCAGTAACACAGACACACACTTACACCAAGTCACAAAGACACACAATGACACCCAGTAACAAAGACAGACACTGACACCAAGTCACAAAGACATACACTTACACGAAGTAACAAAGACATACACTGATACCCAGTACCACAGACACACACTGACACCAAGTAACAAAGACTTACACTGATACCCAGTAACACAGACACACACTTACACGAAGTAAAAAAGACACACCCTTACACCAAGTAACAAAGACAGACACTTACACCAAGTAACAAAGACATACACTGTCACCAAGTAACAAAGACATACACTGATACCCAGTAACACAGACACACACTTACACCAAGTAACAAAGACATACACTGATGCCCAGTAACACAGTCACACACTCACACCAAGTAACAAAGACATACACTGATACCAAGTGACACAGACACACACTTACACCAAGTAACACAAACACTCACTTACACCAAGTAACAAAGACATACACTGACACCAAGTAACAAAGACATACAATTACACCAAGTCACAAAGACACACACATACACCAAGTAACACAGACATGCACTGACACCAAGTAACAAAGACATGCACTGTCACCCAGTAACACAGACACAAACTTACACCAAGTAACAAAGACATACACTGATACCAAGTAACACAGACACACACTTACACCAAGTAACACAGACACACACGTACAACAAGTAACAAAGACACACACTGACACCAAGTAACAAAGACATACACTGATACCCAGTAACACATACACACACTTACACCAAGTAACAAAGACACACACTGATACCCAGTAGCACAGACACACACTTACACCAAGTAACAAAGACATACACTGACACCCAGTAACACAGACACACACGGACACCAAGTAACAAAGTCACACACTTACACCCAGTAACACAAACAAACACACTGACACCAAGTAACACAGACACACACTTACACCAAGTAACACAAACACACACTTACACCAAGTAACAAAGACAGACACTTACACCAAGTTACACAGACATACACTGACACCAAGTAACAAAGACAGACAATTACACCAAGTAACAAAGACATACACATACACCAAGTATTTTGACATACACTTGCACCAAGTGACAAAGACACACACTGATACCCAGTAGCACAGACACACACTTACACCAAGTAACAAAGACATGCACTGACACCCAGTAACACAGACACACACCGACACCAAGTAACAAAGTCACACACTTACACGAAGTAACACAGGCACACAGTGACACCAAGTAACAAAGACATACAATTACACCAAGTCACAAAGACACACACTTACACCAAGTAACACAGACATACACTGATACCCAGTACCACAGACACACACTGACACCAAGTAACAAAGGCATACACTGATACCCAGTAACACAGACACACACTTACACCAAGTAAAAAAGACACACCCTTACACCAAGTAACAAAGACAGACACTTACACCAAGTAACAAAGACAGACACTGACACCAAGTCACAAAGACATACACTTACACGAAGTAACAAAGACAGACAATTACACCAAGTAACAAAGACATACACTGACACCAAGTCACAAAGACATACACTTACACGAAGTAACAAAGACAGACAATTACACCAAGTAACAAGACATACACTTGCACCAAGTATTTTGACATACACTGACACCAAGTAACAAAGACATGCACTGATAACAAGTAACACAGACACAAACTTACACCAAGTACCAAAGACAGACACTGACACCAAGTCACAAAGACATACATTTACACGAAGTAACAAAGACATACACTGATACCCAGTACCACAGACACACACTGACACCAAGTAACAAAGGCATACACTGATACCCAGTAACACAGACACACACTTACACCAAGTAAAAAAGACACACCCTTACACCAAGTAACAAAGACAGACACTTACACCAAGTAACAAAGACATACACTGACACCAAGTAACAAAGACATACACTGATACCCAGTAACACAGACACACACTTACACCAAGTAACAAAGACATACACTGATGCCCAGTAACACAGTCACACACTCACACCAAGTAACAAAGACATACACTGATACCAAGTGACACAGACACACACTTACACCAAGTAACACAAACACTCACTTACACCAAGTAACAAAGACATACACTGACACCAAGTAACAAAGACATACAATTACACCAAGTCACAAAGACACACACTTACACCAAGTAACACAGACATACACTTACACCAAGTAACAAAGACATACACTGTCACCCAGTAACACAGACACAAACTTACACCAAGTAACAAAGAAATACACTGATACCAAGTAACACAGACACACACTTACACCAAGTAACACAGACACACACTTACAACAAGTAACAAAGACACACACTGACACCAAGTAACAAAGACATACACTTACACCAAGTAACACAGACATACACTGACACCAAGTAACAAAGACATACAATTACACCAAGTCACAAAGACACACACTTACACCAAGTAACACAGACATACACTGATACCCAGTACCACAGACACACACTGACACCAAGTAACAAAGGCATACACTGATACCCAGTAACACAGACACACACTTACACCAAGTAAAAAAGACACACCCTTACACCAAGTAACAAAGACAGACACTTACACCAAGTAACAAAGACATACACTGACACCAAGTAACAAAGACATACACTGATACCCAGTAACACAGACACACACTTACACCAAGTAACAAAGACATACACTGATGCCCAGTAACGCAGTCACACACTCACACCAAGTAACAAAGACATACACTGATACCAAGTGACACAGACACACACTTACACCAAGTAACACAAACACTCACTTACACCAAGTAACAAAGACATACACTGACACCAAGTAACAAAGACATACAATTACACCAAGTCACAAAGACACACACTTACACCAAGTAACACAGACATACACTTACACCAAATAACAAAGACATACACTGTCACCCAGTAACACAGACACAAACTTACACCAAGTAACAAAGAAATACACTGATACCAAGTAACACAGACACACACTTACACCAAGTAACACAGACACACACTTACAACAAGTAACAAAGACACACACTGACACCAAGTAACAAAGACATACACTTACACCAAGTAACACAGACATACACTGACACCAAGTAACAAAGACATACAATTACACCAAGTCACAAAGACACACACTTACACCAAGTAACACAGACATACACTGATACCCAGTACCACAGACACACACTGACACCAAGTAACAAAGGCATACACTGATACCCAGTAACACAGACACACACTTACACCAAGTAAAAAAGACACACCCTTACACCAAGTAACAAAGACAGACACTTACACCAAGTAACAAAGACATACACTGACACCAAGTAACAAAGACATACACTGATACCCAGTAACACAGACACACACTTACACCAAGTAACAAAGACATACACTGATGCCCAGTAACACAGTTACACACTCACACCAAGTAACAAAGACATACACTGATACCAAGTGACACAGACACACACTTACACCAAGTAACACAAACACTCACTTACACCAAGTAACAAAGACATACACTGACACCAAGTAACAAAGACATACAATTACACCAAGTCACAAAGACACACACTTACACCAAGTAACACAGAGATGCACTGACACCAAGTAACAAAGACATACACTTACACCAAGGAACAAAGACATACACTTACACCAAGTTACAAAGACACACACTTACACCAAGTAACAAAGACATACACTGACACCAAGTAACAAAGACATACACTGATACACAGTAACACAGACACACACTTACACCAAGTAACAAAGACACACACTGACACCCAGTAACAAAGACAGACACTGACACCAAGTCACAAAGACATACACTTACACGAAGTAACAAAGACAGACAATTACACCAAGTAACAAAGACATACACTGACACCAAGTCACAAAGACATACACTTACACGAAGTAACAAAGACAGACAATTACACCAAATAACAAAGACATACACTTGCACCAAGTATTTTGACATACACTGACACCAAGTAACAAAGACATGCACTGATACCCAGTAACACAGACACACACTTACAGCAAGTAACAAAGACAGACACTGACACCAAGTCGCAAAGACATACACTTACACGAAGTAACAAAGACATACACTGATACCCAGTACCACAGACACACACTGACACCAAGTAACAAAGACATACACTGATACCCAGTAACACAGACACACACTTACACCAAGTAAAAAAGACAAACCCTTACACCAAGTAACAAAGACAGACACTTACACCAAGTAACAAAGACATACACTGACACCAAGTAACAAAGACATATACTGATACCCAGTAACACAGACACACACTTACACCAAGTAACAAAGACATACACTGATGCCCAGTAACACAGTCACACACTCACACCAAGTAACAAAGACATACACTGATACCAAGTGACACAGACACACACTTACACCAAGTAACACAAACACTCACTTACACCAAGTAACAAAGACATACACTGACACCAAGTAACAAAGACATACAATTACACCAAGTCATAAAGACACACAGTTACACCAAGTAACACAGACATACACTGACACCAAGTAACAAAGACATACACTGTCACCCAGTAACACAGACACAAACTTACACCATGTAACAAAGACATACACTGATACCAAGTAACACAGACACACACTTACACCAAGTAACACAGACACACACGTACAACAAGTAACAAAGACACACACTGACACCAAGTAACAAAGACATACACTGATACCCAGTAACACATACACACACTTACACCAAGTAACAAAGACACACACTGATACCCAGCAGCACAGACACACACTTACACCAAGTAACAAAGACATACACTGACACCCAGTAGCACAGACACACACGGACACCAAGTAACAACGTCACACACTTACACCCAGTAACACAAACAAACACACTGACACCAAGTAACATAGACACACACTTACACCAAGTAACACAAACACACACTGACACCAAGTAACAAAGACAGACACTTACACCAAGTAACACAGACATACACTGACACCAAGTAACAAAGACAGGCAATTACACCAAGTAACAAAGACATACACATACACCAAGTATTTTGACATACACTTACACCAAGTGACAAAGACACACACTGATACCCAGTAGCACAGACACACACTTACACCAAGTAACAAAGACATACACTGACACCCAGTAACACAGACACACATCGACACCAAGTTACAAAGTCACACACTTACACCAAGTAACACAGGCACACACTGACACCCAGTAACACAAACACACTGACACCCAGTAGCACAGACACACACTGACACCAAGTAACAAAGTCACACACTTACACCAAGTAACACAGACACACACTGACACCCAGTAACACAAACAAATACACTGACACCCAGTAACACAGACACACACTGACATCAAGTAACAAAGTCATATACTGACACCCAGTAGCACAGACACACACTGGGCGGCACATTGGCACAGTGGTTAGCAGCCTCACAGCTCCAGGGACCAGGGCTCGATTCTGGGTACTGCCTTTGCGGAGTTTGCAAGTTCTCCCTGTCTCTGCGTGAGTTTCCTCCGGGTGCTCCGGTTTCTTCCCACATGCCAAAGACTTGCAGGTTGATAGGTTAATTGGCCATTATAAATTGACCCTAGTTTAGGTAGGTGTTAGGGAAATATATAGGGACAGTTGGGGATGTGATAGGAATACGGGATTAGTGTAGGATTAGTATAAATGGGTGGTTGATGGTCGGCACAGACTCGGTGGGCCGAAGGGCCTGTTTAAGTGCTGTATCTCTGAACTAAACTAAATACTGACACCTAGTGTCACAGACACACACTGACACCCAGTAACACAAACAAACACACACTGACGCCCAGGAACACAGAGAAACACTGATACACAGTAACAAAGACATACACTGACACCAAGTAACACAGACACACACTGACACCCAGTAACAAAGACATACACTGACACCAAGTCACAAAGACATACACTGATACCCAGGAACACAGACACACACTTACACCAAGTAACAAAGACATACACTGATACCAAGTCACAAAGACACACACTGACACCCAGTAACACAGACACACACCGACACCAAGTAACAAAGACACACACTTACACCAAGTAACACAGACATGCACTGACACCAAGTAACAAAGACATACACTTACACCAAGGAACAAAGACAGACACGTACACCAAGTTACAAAGACACACACTTACACCAAGTAACACAGACATACACTGACACCAAGTAACATAGACACACACTTACACCAAGTAACAAAGACAGACACTGACACCAAGTGACAAAGACATACACTTACACCAAGTAACAAAGACATACACTGATACCCAGTAACACAGACACACACTTACACCAAGTAACAAAGACACACACTGACACCCAGTAACAAAGACAGACACTGACACCAAGTCACAAAGACATACACTTACACGAAGTAACAAAGACAGACAATTACACCAAGTAACAAAGACATGCACTTGCACCAAGTATTTTGACATACACTGACACTAAGTAACAAAGACATGCACTGATACCCAGTAACACAGACACACACTTACAGCAAGTAACAAAGACAGACACTGACACCAAGTCACAAAGACATATACTTACACGAAGTAACAAAGACATACACTGATACCCAGTACCACAGACACACACTGACACCAAGTGACAAAGACTTACACTGATACCCAGTAACACAGACACACACTTACACCAAGTAAAAAAGACACACCCTTACACCAAGTAACAAAGACAGACACTTACACCAAGTAACAAAGACATACACTGACACCAAGTAACAAAGACATACACTGATACCCAGTAACACAGACACACACTTACACCAAGTAACAAAGACACACACTGACACCCAGTAACAAAGACAGACACTGACACCAAGTCACAAAGACATACACTTACACGAAGTAACAAAGACAGACAATTACACCAAGTAACAAAGACATGCACTTGCACCAAGTATTTTGACATACACTGACACTAAGTAACAAAGACATGCACTGATACCCAGTAACACAGACACACACTTACAGCAAGTAACAAAGACAGACACTGAGACCAAGTCACAAAGACATACACTTACACGAAGTAACAAAGACATACACTGATACCCAGTACCACAGACACACACTGACACCAAGTGACAAAGACTTACACTGATACCCAGTAACACAGACACACACTTACACCAAGTAAAAAAGACACACGCTTACACCAAGTAACAAAGACAGACACTTACACCAAGTAACAAAGACATACACTGACACCAAGTAACAAAGACATACACTGATACCCAGTAACACAGACACACACTTACACCAAGTAACAAAGACATACACTGATGCCCAGTAACACAGTCACACACTCACACCAAGTAACAAAGACATACACTGATACCAAGTGACACAGACACACACTTACACCAAGTAACACAAACACTCACATACACCAAGTAACAAAGACATACACTGACACCAAGTAACAAAGACATACAATTACACCAAGTCACAAAGACACACACATACACCAAGTAACACAGACATACACTGACACCAAGTAACAAAGACATACACTGTCACCCAGTAACACAGACACAAACTTACACCAAGTAACAAAGACATACACTGATACCAAGTAACACAGACACACACTTACACCAATTAACACAGACACACACGTACAACAAGTAACAAAGTCACACACTGACACCAAGTAACAAAGACATACACTGATACCCAGTAACACATACACACACTTACACCAAGTAACAAAGACACACACTGATACCCAGTAGCACAGACACACACTTACACCAAGTAACAAAGACATACACTGACACCCAGTAACACAGACACACACGGACACCAAGTAACAAAGTCACACACTTACACCCAGTAACACAAACAAACACACTGACACCCAGTAACACAGACACACACTTACACCAAGTAACACAAACACACACTTACACCAAGTAACAAAGACAGACACTTACACCAAGTAACACAGACATACACTGACACCAAGTAACAAAGACAGACAATTACACCAAGTAACAAAGACATACACATACACCAAGTATTTTGACATACACTTACACCAAGTGACAAAGACACACACTGATACCCAGTAGCACAGACACACACTTACACCAAGTAACAAAGACATACACTGACACCCAGTAACACAGACACACACCGACAGCAAGTTACAAAGTCACACACTTACACCAAGTAACACAGGCACACACTGACACCCATTAACACAAACACACTAACACCCAGTAACACAGACACACACTGACACCAAGTAACAAAGACATATACTGACACCCAGTAACACGGAGACACACTGGGCGGCACATTGGCACAGTGGTTGGCACCGCAGCAACACAGCTCCAGGGAACCGGGTTCGATTCTGGGTACTGCCTGTCCGGAGTTTGCAAGTTCTCCCTGTGTCTGCGTGGGTTTCCTCAGGGTGCTCCGGCTTCCTCCCACATGCCAAAGACTTGCAGGATGATAGGTTAATTGGCCATCATAAATTGCCCCTAGTATAGGTAGGTAGGTGGTAGGGAAATATATCGGTACAGGTGGGGATGTGATAGGAATACGGGTTTAGTGTAGGATTAGTATAAATGGTTGGTTGATGGTCGGCACAGACCCGGTGGGCCGAAGGGCCTGTTAAAGTGCTGTATCTCAAAACTAAACTAAATGCTGACACCTAGTGTCACAGATACACACTGACACCCAGTAACACAAACAAACACACACTGACACCCAGTAACAAAGAGAAACACTGAGAAACAGTGACAAAGAAATACACTGACACCAAGTAACAAAGACACACACTGACACCCAGTAACAAAGACAGACACTGACACAAAGTCACAAAGACATACACTTACACGAAGTAACAAAGACAGACAATTACACCAAGTAACAAAGACATACACTTGCACCAAGTATTTTGACATACACTGACACCAAGTAACAAAGACATGCATTGATAACCAGTAACACAGACACACACTTACACCAAGTAACAAAGTCAGACACTGACACCAAGTCACAAAGACATACACTTACACGAAGTAACAAAGACATACACTGATACCCAGTACCACAGACACACACTGACACCAAGTAACAAAGACATACACTGATACCCAGTCACACAGACACACACTTACACCAAGTAAAAAAGACACACCCTTACACCAAGTAACAAAGACAGACACTTACACCAAGTAACAAAGACATACACTGACACCAAGTTACAAAGACATACACTGATACCCAGTAACACAGACACACACTTACACCAAGTAACAAAGACATACACTGATGCCCAGTAACACAGTCACACACTCACACCAAGTAACAAAGACATACACTGATACCAAGTGACACAGAGACACACTTACACCAAGTAACACAAACACTCACTTACATCAAGTAACAAAGACATACACTGACACCAAGTAACAAAGACATACAATTACACCAAGTCACAAAGACACACACTTACACCAAGTAACACAGACATACACTTACACCAAGTAACAAAGACATACACTGTCACCCAGTAACACAGACACAAACTTACACCAAGTAACAAAGACATACACTGATACCAAGTAACACAGACACACACTTACACCAATTAACACAGACACACACTTACAACAAGTAACAAAGACACATACTGACACCAAGTAACAAAGACATACACTTACACCAAGTAACACAGACATACACTGACACCAAGTAACAAAGACATACAATTACACCAAGTAACAAAGACACACACTTACACCAAGTAACACAGACATACACTGACACCAAGTAACAAAGACATACACTGTTACCCATTAACACAGACACACACTTACACCAATTAACAAAGACATATACTGATACCCAGTAGCACAGACACACACTGGGCGGCACATTGGCACAGTGGTTAGCAGCCTCAAAGCTCCAGGGACCAGGGCTCGATTCTGGGTACTGCCTTTGCGGAGTTTGCAAGTTCTGCCTGTGTCTGCGTGGGTTTCCTCCGGGTGCTCCGGTTTCCTCCCACATGCCAAAGACTTGCAGTTTGGTAGGTTAATTGGCCATTATAAATTGCCCCGAGTATAGGTAGGTGGTAGGGAAATATATAGGGACCGGTGGGGATGAGATTGGAATACGGAATTAGTGTAGCATTGGTATAAATGGGTTGTTGATGGTCGGCACAGACTCGGTGGGCCGAAGGGCCTGTTTAAGTGCTGTATCTCTGAACTAAACTAAATACTGACACCTGGTGTCACAAACACACACTGACACCCAGGAACACAGAGAAACACTGACACCCAGTAACAAAGACATACACTGACACCAAGTCACAAAGACATACACTGATACCCAGGAACACAGACACACACTTACACCAAGTAACAAAGACATACACTGATACCAAGTCACAAAGACACACACTGACACCCAGTAACAAAGACATACACTGACACCAAGTCACAAAGACATGCACTGATCCACAGTAACACAGACACATACTTACACCAAGTAACAAAGACAGACACTGATTCTCAGTAACAAAGCCATACACTGATACCCAGTAAAACAGGCACACACTTACACCTAGTAACACAGACATACACTGACACCAAGTAACAAAGACATACACTGACACCAAGTAACAAAGACTTACACAAAGTAACAAAGAAACACACTTACACCGAGTAACACAGACACACACTGACACCCAGCAACACAGACACACACTTGCACCAAATAACACAGACATACACTGACACCAAGTAGCAAAGACATACACTGATACCCAGTAACACAGGCACACACTTACACCAAGTAACAGTGACATACACTGACACCAAGTAACAAAGACATACACTTACACAAAATAACAAAGACATACACTTACACCAAGTAACACAGACACACACTGACACCAATTAACAAATACATACGCTGACTCCCAGTAACAAAGACATACACTGACACACAGTAACACAGACACACACCGACACCAAGTAACAAAGACATGCACTGACACCAAGTAACAAAGACATACACTTACACCAAGTAACAAAGACACACACTTACATCAAGTAACACAGACATACACTGACACCAAGTAACATAGACACACACTTACACCAAGTAACAAAGACATACACTGACACCAAGTAACAAAGACATACACTGATACCCAGTAACACATACACACACTTACACCAAGTAACAAAGACACACACTGATACCCAGTAGCACAGACACACACTGACACCCAGTAACAAAAACATACACTGACATCAAGTCACAAAGACATAAACTGACACCCAGGAACACAGACACACACTGACACCAAGTAACAAAGACATACACTGATACCAAGTCACAAAAACACACACTGAAACCCAGTAACAAAGACATACACTGACACCAAGTCACAAAGACATGCACTGATCCACAGTAACACAGACACACACTTACACCAAGTAACAAAGACAGACACTGATTCCCAGTAACACAGACACACACTTACACCAAATAACACAGACATACACTGACACCAAGTACCAAAGCCAAACACTGATACCCAGTAACACAGGCACACACTTACACCAAGTAACACATACACTGAAACCAAGTAACAAAGACATACACTGACACCAAGTAACAAAGACATACACTTACACAAAGTAACAAAGACACACACTTACACCGAGTAACACAGACACACACTGACTCCCAGTAACACAGACACACACTTACACCAAATAACTCAGACATACACTGACAGCAAGTAACAAAGACATACACTGATTCCCAGTAACACAGGCACACACTTACACCAAGTAACAGTGACATACACTGACACCAAGTAACAAAGACATACACTTACAAAAAGTAACAAAGACATACACTTACACCAAGTAACACAGACACACACTGACACCAAGTAACACAGACACACACTGACACCCAGTAACAAAGACATACACTGACACCAAGTCACAAAGACATACACTGATCCACAGTAACACAGACACATACTTACACCAAGTAACAAAGACAGACACTGATTCTCAGTAACAAAGCCATACACTGATACCCAGTAAAACAGGCACACACTTACACCTAGTAACACAGACATACACTGACACCAAGTAACAAAGACATACACTGACACCAAGTAACAAAGACTTACACAAAGTAACAAAGACACACACTTACACCGAGTAACACAGACACACACTGACACCCAGCAACACAGACACACACTTGCACCAAATAACACAGACATACACTGACACCAAGTAGCAAAGACATACACTGATACCCAGTAACACAGGCACACACTTACACCAAGTAACAGTGACATACACTGACACCAAGTAACAAAGACATACACTTACACAAAATAACAAAGACATACACTTACACCAAGTAACACAGACACACACTGACACCAATTAACAAATACATACGCTGACTCCCAGTAACAAAGACATACACTGACACACAGTAACACAGACACACACCGACACCAAGTAACAAAGACATGCACTGACACCAAGTAACAAAGACATACACTTACACCAAGTAACAAAGACACACACTTACATCAAGTAACACAGACATACACTGACACCAAGTAACATAGACACACACTTACACCAAGTAACAAAGACATACACTGACACCAAGTAACAAAGACATACACTGATACCCAGTAACACATACACACACTTACACCAAGTAACAAAGACACACACTGATACCCAGTAGCACAGACACACACTGACACCCAGTAACAAAAACATACACTGACATCAAGTCACAAAGACATAAACTGACACCCAGGAACACAGACACACACTGACACCAAGTAACAAAGACATACACTGATACCAAGTCACAAAAACACACACTGAAACCCAGTAACAAAGACATACACTGACACCAAGTCACAAAGACATGCACTGATCCACAGTAACACAGACACACACTTACACCAAGTAACAAAGACAGACACTGATTTACAGTAACACAGACACACACTTACACCAAATAACACAGACATACACTGACACCAAGTACCAAAGCCAAACACTGATACCCAGTAACACAGGCACACACTTACACCAAGTAACACATACACTGAAACCAAGTAACAAAGACATACACTGACACCAAGTAACAAAGACATACACTTACACAAAGTAACAAAGACACACACTTACACCGAGTAACACAGACACACACTGACACCCAGTAACACAGACACACACTTACACCAAATAACACAGACATACACTGACAGCAAGTAACAAAGACATACACTGATACCCAGTAACACAGGCACACACTTACACCAAGTAACAGTGACATACACTGACACCAAGTAACAAAGACATACACTTACAAAAAGTAACAAAGACATACACTTACACCAAGTAACACAGACACACACTGACACCAAGTAACACAGACACACACTGACACCCAGTAACAAAGACATACACTGACACCAAGTCACAAAGACATACACTGATACCAATTCACAAAGACACACACTGACACCCAGTAACAAAGACATACACTGACACCAAGTCACAAAGACATGCACTGATCCACAGTAACACAGACACACACTTACACCAAATAACACAGACATACACTGACACCAAGTTACAAAGCCACACACTGACACCCAGTAAGACAGGCGCACACTTACACCAAGTAACACAGACATACACTGACACCAAGTAACAAAGACATACACTGTTACCCATTAACACAGACACACACTTACAAGAATTAACAAAGACATATACTGATACCCAGTAGCACAGACACACACTGGGCGGCACATTGGCACAGTGGTTAGCAGCCTCACAGCTCCAGGGACCAGGGCTCGTTTATGGGTACTGCCTTTGCGGAGTTTGCAAGTTCTCCCTGTCTCTGCGTGAGTTTCCTCCGGGTGCTCCGGTTTCTTCCCACATGCCAAAGACTTGCAGGTTGATAGGTTAATTGGCCATTATAAATTGACCCTAGTATAGGTAGGTGTTAGGGAAATATATAGGGACAGTTGGGGATGTGATAGGAATACGGGATTAGTGTAGGATTAGTATAAATGGGTGGTTGATGGTCGGCACAGACTCGGTGGGCCAAAGGGCCTGTTTAAGTGCTGTATCTCTGAACTAAACTAAATACTGACACCTAGTGTCACAGACACACACTGACACCAAGTAACACAAACAAACGCACACTGACACCCAGGAACACAGAGAAACACTGATACACAGTAACAAAGACATACACTGACATCAAGTAACACAGACACACACTGACACCCAGTAACAAAGACATACACTGACACCAAGTCACAAAGACATACACTGAAACCCAGGAACACAGACACACACTTACACCAAGTAACAAAGACATACACTGATACCAAGTCACAAAGACACACACTGACACCCAGTAACAAAGACATACACGGACACCAAGTCACAAAGACATGCACTGATCCACAGTAACACAGGCACACACTTACACCAAGTAACAGTGACATACACTGACACCAAGTAACAAAGACATACACTTGCACCAAGTAACACAGACACATACTGACACCAAGTAACAAATACATACACTGACTCCCAGTAACAAAGACATACACTGACACCCAGTAACACAGACACACACCGACACCAAGTAACAAAGACACACACTTACACCAAGTAACACAGACACACACTGACACCCAGTAACACAAACAAACACACTGACACCAAGTGACGCAGATATACACTGACACCAAGTAACAAAGACATACACTGACACCAAGTAACACAGACACACACTTACACCAAGTAACACTAACACACACTTATACCAAGTAACAAAGACATACACTTACACCAAGTAACAAAGACACACACTTACACCAAGTAACACAGACATACACTGACACCAAGTAACAAATACAGACAATTACACCAAGTAACAAAGACATACATATACACCAAGTATTTTGACATACACTGACACCAAGTAACAAAGACATACACTGATACCCAGTAACACATATACACACTTACACCAAGTAACAAAGACATACACTGACACCAAGTCACAAAGACATACACTGATACCCACTAACACAGACACACACTTACACCAAGTAACAAAGACACACACTGATACCCAGTAGCACAGACACACACTTACACCAAGTAACAAAGACATACACTGACACCCAGTTACAAAGACATACACTGACACCCAGCAACACAGACTCACACTGACACCAAGTAACAAAGACATACACTTACACCAAGTAACAAAGACACACACTTACACCCAGTAACACAGACATACACTGACACCAAGTAACAATGACATACACTGACACCAAGTCACAAAGACACACAGTGACACCCAGTAACAAAGACATACACTGACACCAAGTCACAAAGACATACACTGACACCCAGTAACACAGACACACACTTACACCAAGTTACAAAGACATACACTGACACCAAGTCACAAAGACATAGACTGATACCCAGTAACGCAGACACTCACTGGGTGTGGGGGGTCGGTGTGGGGGGGTCGGGGTGGTGGGGCACATTGGCGCAGTGGTTAGCACCGCAGCCTCACAGCTCCAGGGACCCGGGTTCGATTCTGGGTACTGCCTGGCGGAGTTTGCAAGTTCCCCCTGTGTCTGCGTGGGTTTCCTCTGGGTGCTCCGGCTTCCTACCACATGCCAAAGACTTGCAGGATGATAGGTTAATTGGCCATCATAAATTGCCCCTAGTATAGGTAGGTAGGTGGTAGGGAAATATATCGGTACAGGTGGGGATGTGATAGGAATACGGGTTTAGTGTAGGATTAGTATAAATGGTTGGTTGATGGTCGGCACAGACCCGGTGGGCCGAAGGGCCTGTTAAAGTGCTGTACCTCAAAACTAAACTAAATACTGACACCAAGTGTCACAGATACACACTGACACCCAGTAACACAAACAAACACACACTGACACCCAGTAACACAGAGAAACACTGATAAACAGTGACAAAGACACACACTGACACCCAGTAACAAAGACAGACACTGACACCAAGTCAAAAAGACATACACTTACACGAAGTAACAAAGACAGACAATTACACCAAGTAACAAAGACATACACTTGCACCAAGTATTTTGACACACACTTACACCAAGTAACACAGACATGCACTGACACCAAGTAACAAAGACATACACTTACACCAAGGAACAAAGACATACACTTACACCAAGTTACAAAGACACACACTTACATCAAGTAACACAGACATACACTGACACCAAGTAACATAGACACACACTTACACCAAGTAACAAAGACATACACTGTCACCAAGTAACAAAGACATACACTGATACCCAGTAACACATACACACACTTACACCAAGTAACAAAGACACACACTGATACCCAGTAGCACAGACACACACTGACACCCAGTAACAAAGACATACACTGACACTAAGTCACAAAGACATACACTGATACCCAGGAACACAGACACACACTGACAACAAGTAACAAAGACATACACTGATACCAAGTCACAAAGACACACACTGAAACCCAGTAACAAAGACATACACTGACACCAAGTCACAAAGACATGCACGGTTCCACAGTAACACAGACACACACTTACACCAAGTAACAAAGACAGACACTGATTCCCAGTAACACAGACACACACTTACACCAAATAACACAGACATACACTGACACCAAGTAACAAAGCCAAACACTGATACCCAGTAACACAGGCACACACTTACAGCAAGTAACACATACACTGAAACCAAGTAACAAAGACATACACTGACACCAAGTAACAAAGACATACACTTAAACAAAGTAACAAAGACACACACTTACACCGAGTAACACAGACACACACTGACACCCAGTAACACAGACACACACTTACACCAAATAACACAGACATACACTGACACCAAGTAACAAAGACATACACTGATACCCAGTAACACAGGCACACACTTACACCAAGTAACAGTGACATACACTGACACCAAGTAACAAAGACATACACTTACACAAAGTAACAAAGACATACTCTTACACCAAGTAAAAAAGACACACCCTTACACCAAGTAACAAAGACAGACACTTACACCAAGTAACAAAGACATACACTGACACCAAGTAACAAAGACATACACTGATACCCAGTAACACAGACACACACTTACACCAAGTAACAAAGACATACACTGATGCCCAGTAACACAGTCACACACTCACACCAAGTTACAAAGACATACACTGATACCAAGTGACACAGACACACACTTACACCAAGTAACACAAACACCCACTTACACCAAGTAACAAAGACATACACTGACACCAAGTAACAAAGACATACAATTACACCAAGTCACAAAGACACACACTTACACCAAGTAACACAGACATACACTTACACCAAGTAACAAAGACATACACTGTCACCCAGTAACACAGACACAAACTTACACCAATTAACAAAGACATACACTGATACCAAGTAACACAGACACACACTTACACCAAGTAACACAGACACACACTTACAACAAGTAACAAAGACACACACTGACACCAAGTAACAAAGACATACACTTACACCAAGTAACACAGACATACACTGACACCAAGTAACAAAGGCATACAATTACACCAAGTAACAAAGACACACACTTACACCAAGTAACACAGACATACACTGACACCAAGTAACAAAGACATACACTGTTACCCATTAACACAGACACACACTTACACCAATTAACAAAGACATATACTGATACCCAGTAGCACAGACACACACTGGGCGGCACATTGGCACAGTGGTTAGCAGCCTCACAGCTCCAGGGACCAGGGCTCGATTCTGGGTACTGCCTTTGCGGAGTTTGCAAGTTCTCCCTGTCTCTGCGTGAGTTTCCTCCGGGTGCTCCGGTTTCTTCCCACATGCCAAAGACTTGCAGGTTTATAGGTTAATTGGCCATTATAAATTGACCCTAGTATAGGTAGGTGTTAGGGAAATATATAGGGACAGTTGGGGATGTGATAGGAATACGGGATTAGTGTCGGATTAGTATAAATGGGTGGTTGATGGTCGGCACAGACTCGGTGGGCCGAAGGGCCTGTTTAAGTGCTGTATCTCTGAACTAAACTAAATACTGACACCTAGTGTCACAGACACACACTGACACCCAGTAACACAAACAAACACACACTGACACCCAGGAACACAGAGAAACACTGATACACTGTAACAAAGACATACACTGACACCAAGTAACACAGACACACACTGACACCCAGTAACAAAGACAGACACTGACACCAAGTCACAAAGATATACACTGATACCCAGGAACACAGACACACACTTACACCAAGTAACAAAGACATACACTGATACCAAGTCACAAAGACACACACTGACACCCAGTAACAAAGACATACACTGACACCAAGTCACAAAGACATGCATTGATCCACAGTAACACAGACACACACTTACACCAAGTAACAAAGACAGACACTGATTCCCAGTAACACAGACACACACTTACACCAAATAACACAGACATACACTGACACCAAGTAACAAAGACAAACACTGATACCCAGTAATTTAGGCACACACTTACACCAAGTAACACAGACATACACTGACACCAAGTAACAAAGACATACACTTACACAAAGTAACAAAGACACACAATTACACCGAGTAACACAGACACACACTGACACCCAGCAACACAGACACACACTTACACCAAATAACACAGACACACACTTACACCAAGTAACAAAGACAAACACTGACACCCAGTTACAAAGACATACACTGACACCCAGTAACACAGACACACACGGACACCAAGTAACAAAGTCACACACTTACACCAAGTAACACAGACACACACTGACACCCAGTAACACAAACAAACACACTGACACCCAGTAACACAGACACACACTGACACCAAGTAACAAAGACATACACTGACACCAATAAACAAAGACACACACTGATCCACAGTAACACAGACACACACTTACACCGAGTAACACAGACACACACTGACACCCAGTAACACAGACACACACTTACACCAAATAACACAGACATACACTGACACCAAGTAACAAAGACATACACTGATACCCAGTAACACAGGCACACACTTACACCAAGTAACAGTGACATACACTTACACCAAGTAACAAAGACATACACTGTCACCCAGTAACACAGACACAAACTTACACCAATTAACAAAGACATACACTGATACCAAGTAACACAGACACACACTTACACCAAGTAACACAGACACACACTTACAACAAGTAACAAAGACACACACTGACACCAAGTAACAAAGACATACACTTACACCAAGTAACACAGACATACACTGACACCAAGTAACAAAGACATACAATTACACCAAGTAACAAAGACACACACTTACACCAAGTAACACAGACATACACTGACACCAAGTAACAAAGACATACACTGTTACCCATTAACACAGACACACACTTACACCAATTAACAAAGACATATACTGATACCCAGTAGCACAGACACACACTGGGCGGCACATTGGCACAGTGGTTAGCAGCCTCACAGCTCCAGGGACCAGGGCTCGATTCTGGGTACTGCCTTTGCGGAGTTTGCAAGTTCTCCCTGTCTCTGCGTGAGTTTCCTCCGGGTGCTCCGGTTTCTTCCCACATGCCAAAGACTTGCAGGTTTATAGGTTAATTGGCCATTATAAATTGACCCTAGTATAGGTAGGTGTTAGGGAAATATATAGGGACAGTTGGGGATGTGATAGGAATACGGGATTAGTGTAGGATTAGTATAAATGGGTGGTTGATGGTCGGCACAGACTCGGTGGGCCGAAGGGCCTGTTTAAGTGCTGTATCTCTGAACTAAACTAAATACTGACACCTAGTGTCACAGACACACACTGACACCCAGTAACACAAACAAACACACACTGACACCCAGGAACACAGAGAAACACTGATACACAGTAACAAAGACATACACTGACACCAAGTAACACAGACACACACTGACACCCAGTAACAAAGACAGACACTGACACCAAGTCACAAAGACATACACTGATACCCAGGAACACAGACACACACTTACACCAAGTAACAAAGACATACACTGATACCAAGTCACAAAGACACACACTGACACCCAGAAACAAAGACATACACTGACACCAAGTCACAAAGACATGCATTGATCCACAGTAACACAGACACACACTTACACCAAGTAACAAAGACAGACACTGATTCCCAGTAACACAGACACACACTTACACCAAATAACACAGACATACACTGACACCAAGTAACAAAGACAAACACTGATACCCAGTAACACAGGCACACACTTACACCAAGTAACACAGACATACACTGACACCAAGTAACAAAGACATACACTTACACAAAGTAACAAAGACACACAATTACACCGAGTAACACAGACACACACTGACACCCAGCAACACAGACACACACTTGCACCAAATAACACAGACACACACTTACACCAAGTAACAAAGACAAACACTGACACCCAGTTACAAAGACATACACTGACACCCAGTAACACAGACACACACGGACACCAAATAACACAGACACACACTTACACCAAGTAACAAAGACAAACACTGACACCCAGTTACTAAGACATACACTGACACCCAGTAACACAGACACACACGGACACCAAGTAACAAAGTCACACACTTACACCAAGTAACACAGACACACACTGACACCCAGTAACACAAACAAACACACTGACACCCAGTAACACAGACACACACTGACACCAAGTAACAAAGACATACACTGATACCAATTCACAAAGACACACACTGATCCACAGTAACACAGACACACACTTACACCGAGTAACACAGACACACACTGACACCCAGTAACACAGACACACACTTACACCAAATAACACAGACATACACTGACACCAAGTAACAAAGGCATACACTGATACCCAGTAACACAGGCACACACTTACACCAAGTAACAGTGACATACACTGACACCAAGTGACAAAGACATACACTTACACAAAGTAACAAAGACATATACTTACACCAAGTAACACAGACACACACTGACACCAAGTAACACAGACACACACTGACACCCAGTAACAAAGACATACACTGACACCAAGTCACAAAGACATACACTGATACCCAGGAACACAGACACACACTTACACCAAGTAACAAAGACATACACTGATACCAATTCACAAAGACACACACTGACACCCAGTAACAAAGACATACACTGACACCAAGTCACAAAGACATGCACTGATCCACAGTAACACAGACACACATTTACACCAAATAACACAGACATACACTGACACCAAGTAGCAAAGACATACACTGATACCCAGTAACACAGGCACACACTTACACCAAGTAACAGTGACATACACTGACACCAAGTAACAAAGACATACACTTACACAAAATAACAAAGACATACACTTACACCAAGTAACAAAGTCACACACTTACACCAAGTAACACAGACACACACTGACAACCAGTAACACAAACAAACACACTGACACCCAGTAACACAGACACACACTGACACCAAGTAACAAAGACATACACTGATACCAATTCACAAAGACACACACTGATCCACAGTAACACAGACACACACTTACACCGAGTAACACAGACACACACTGACACCCAGTAACACAGACACACACTTACACCAAATAACACAGACATACACTGACACCAAGTAACAAAGACATACACTGATACCCAGTAACACAGGCACACACTTACACCAAGTAACAGTGACATACACTGACACCAAGTGACAAAGACATACACTTACACAAAGTAACAAAGACATATACTTACACCAAGTAACACAGACACACACTGACACCAAGTAACACAGACACACACTGACACCCAGTAACAAAGACATACACTGACACCAAGTCACAAAGACATACACTGATACCGAGGAACACAGACACACACTTACACCAAGTAACAAAGACATACACTGATACCAATTCACAAAGACACACACTGACACCCAGTAACAAAGACATACACTGACACCAAGTCACAAAGACATGCACTGATCCACAGTAACACAGACACACATTTACACCAAATAACACAGACATACACTGACACCAAGTAGCAAAGACATACACTGATACCCAGTAACACAGGCACACACTTACACCAAGTAACAGTGACATACACTGACACCAAGTAACAAAGACATACACTTACACAAAATAACAAAGACATACACTTACACCAAGTAACACAGACACACACTGACACCAAGTAACAAATACATACACTGACTCCAAGTAACAAAGACATACACTGACACCCAGTAACACAGACATGCACTGACACCAAGTAACAAAGACATACACTTACACCAAGTAACAAAGACATACACTTACACCAAGTTACAAAGACACACACTTACATCAAGTAACACAGACATACACTGACACCAAGTAACATAGACACACACTTACACCAAGTAACAAAGACATACACTGACACCAAGTAACAAAGACATACACTGATACCCAGTAACACATACACACACTTACACCAAGTAACAAAGACACACACTGATACCCAGTAGCACAGACACACACTGACACCCAGTAACAAAGACATACACTGACACCAAGTCACAAAGACATACACTGATACCCAGGAACACAGACACACACTGACAACAAGTAACAAAGACATACACTGATACCAAGTCACAAAGACACACACTGAAACCCAGTAACAAAGACATACACTGACACCAAGTCACAAAGACATGCACTGATCCACAGTAACACAGACACACACTTACACCAAGTAACAAAGACAGACACTGATTCCCAGTAACACAGACACACACTTACACCAAATAACACAGACATACACTGACACCAAGTAACAAAGCCAAACACTGATACCCAGTAACACAGGCACACACTTACAGCAAGTAACACATACACTGAAACCAAGTAACAAAGACATACACTGACACCAAGTAACAAAGACATACACTTACTCAAAGTAACAAAGACACACAATTACACCGAGTAACACAGACACACACTGACACCCAGTAACACAGACACACACTTACACCAAATAACACAGACATACACTGACACCAAGTAACAAAGACATACACTGATACCCAGTAACACAGGCACACACTTACACCAAGTAACAGTGACATACACTGACACCAAGTAACAAAGACATACACTTACACAAAGTAACAAAGACATACACTTACACCAAGTAACACAGACACACACTGACACCAAGTAACACAGACACACACTGACACCCAGTAACAAAGACATACACTGACACCAAGTCACAAAGACATACACTGATACCGAGGAACACAGACACACACTTACACCAAGTAACAAAGACATACACTGATACCAATTCACAAAGACACACACTGACACCCAGTAACAAAGACATACACTGACACCAAGTCACAAAGACATGCACTGATCCACAGTAACACAGACACACACTTGCACAAAATAACACAGACATACACTGACACCAAGTAGCAAAGACATACACTGATACCCAGTAACACAGGCACACACTTACACCAAGTAACAGTGACATACACTGACACCAAGTAACAAAGACATACACTTACACAAAATAACAAAGACATACACTTACACCAAGTAACACAGACACACATTGACACCAAGTAACAAATACATACACTGACTCCCAGTAACAAAGACATACACTGACACCCAGTAACACAGACATGCACTGACACCAAGTAACAAAGACATACACTTACACCAAGTAACAAAGACATACACTTACACAAGTAACAAAGACATACACTGACACCAAGTAACAAAGTCATACACTGATACCCAGTAACACATACACACACTTACACCAAGTAACAAAGACACACATTGATACCCAGTAGCACAGACACACACTGACACCAAGTAACAAAGACATACACTGACACCAAGTCACAAAGACATACACTGATACCCAGGAACACAGACACACACTGACACCAAGTAACAAAGACATACACTGATACCAAGTCACAAAGACACACACTGAAACCCAGTAACAAAGACATACACTGACACCAAGTCACAAAGACATGCACTGATCCACAGTAACACAGACACACACTTACACCAAGTAACAAAGACAGACAATGATTCCCAGTAACACAGACACAGACTTACACCAAATAACACAGACATACACTGACACCAAGTAACAAAGCCAAACACTGATACCCAGTAACACAGGCACACACATACACCAAGTAACACATACACTGAAACCAAGTAACAAAGACATACACTGACACCAAGTAACAAAGACATACACTTACACAAAGTAACAAAGACACACACTTACACCGAGTAACACAGACAAACACTGACACCCAGTAACACAGACACACACTTACACCAAATAACACAGACATACACTGACACCAAGTAACAAAGACATACACTGATACCCAGTAACACAGGCACACACTTACACCAAGTAACAGTGACATACACTGACACCAAGTAACAAAGACATACACTTACACAAAGTAACAAAGACATACACTTACACCAAGTAACACAGACACACACTGACACCAAGTAACACAGACACACACTGACACCCAGTAACAAAGACATACACTGACATCAAGTCACAAAGACATACACTGATACCCAGGAACACAGACACACACTTGCACCAAGTAACAAAGACATACACTGATACCAATTCACAAAGACACACACTGACACCCAGTAACAAAGACATACACTGACACCAAGTCACAAAGACATGCACTGATCCACAGTAACACAGACACACACTTACACCAAGTAACAAAGACAGACACTGATTCCCAGCAACACAGACACACACTTACACCAAATAACACAGACATACACTGACACCAAGTTACAAAGCCACACACTGATACCCAGTAAGACAGGCGCACACTTACACCCAGTAACACAGACACACACTGACACCAAGTAACAAAGTCATATACTGACACCCAGTAGCACAGACACACACTGGGCGGCACATTGGCACAGTGGTTAGCAGCCTCACAGCTCCTGGGACCAGGGCTCGATTCTGGGTACTGCCTTTGCGGAATTTGCAAGTTCTCCCTGTCTCTGCGTGAGTTTCCTCCGGGTGCTCCGGTTTCTTCTCACATGCCAAAGACTTGCAGGTTGATAGGTTAATTGGCCATTATAAATTGACCCTAGTTTAGGTAGGTGTTAGGGAAATATATAGGGACAGTTGGGGATGTGATAGGAATACGGGATTAGTGTAGGATTAGTATAAATGGGTGGTTGATGGTCGGCACAGACTCGGTGGGCCGAAGGGCCAGTTTAAGTGCTGTGTCTCTGAATTAAACTAAATACTGACACCTAGTGTCACAGACACACACTGACACCCAGTAACACAAACAAACACACACTGACACCCAGGAACACAGAGAAACACTGATACACAGTAACAAAGACACACACTGACACCCAGTAACACAGACACACACTTACACAAAATAACACAGACATACACTGACACCAAGTAACAAAGACATACACTGATACCCAGGAACACAGGCACACACTTACACCAAGTAACAGTGACATACACTGACACCAAGTAACAAAGACATACACTTACACAAAGTAACAAAGACATACACTTACACCAAGTAACACAGACACACACTGACACCAAGTAACACAGACACACACTGACACCCAGTAACAAAGACATACACTGAAACCAAGTCACAAAGACATACACTGATACCCAGGAACACAGACACACACTTACACCAAGTAACAAAGACATACACTGATACCAATTCACAAAGACACACACTGACACCCAGTAACAAAGACATACACTGACACCAAGTCACAAAGACATGCACTGATCCACAGTAACACAGACACACACTTGCACCAAATAACACAGACATACACTGACACCAAGTTGCAAAGACATACACTGATACCCAGTAACACAGGCACACACTTACACCAAGTAACAGTGACATACACTGACACCAAGTAACAAAGACATACACTGACACAAAATAACAAAGACATACACTTACACCAAGTAACACAGACACACACTGACACCAAGTAACAAATACATACACTGACTCCCAGTAACAAAGACATACACTGACACCCAGTAACACAGACATGCACTGACACCAAGTAACAAAGACATACACTTACACCAAGTAACAAAGACATACACTTACACAAGTAACAAAGACATACACTGACACCAAGTAACAAAGACATACACTGATACCCAGTAACACATACACACACTTACACCAAGTAACAAAGACACACATTGATTCCCAGTAGCACAGACACACACTGACACCAAGTAACAAAGACATACACTGACACCAAGTCACAAAGACATACACTGATACCCAGGAACACAGACACACACTGACACCAAGTAACAAAGACATACACTGATACCAAGTCACAAAGACACACACTGAAACCCAGTAACAAAGACATACACTGACACCAAGTCACAAAGACATGCACTGATCCACAGTAACACAGACACACACTTACACCAAGTAACAAAGACAGACAATGATTCCCAGTAACACAGACACAGACTTACACCAAATAACACAGACGTACACTGACACCAAGTAACAAAGCCAAACATTGATACCCAGTAACACAGGCACACACATACACCAAGTAACACATACACTGAAACCAAGTTAGAAAGACATACACTGACACCAAGTAACAAAGACATACACTTACACAAAGTAACAAAGACACACACTTACACCGAGTAACACAGACACACACTGACACCCAGTAACACAGACACACACTTACACCAAATAACACAGACATACACTGACACCAAGTAACAAAGACATACACTGATACCCAGTAACACAGGCACACACTTACACCAAGTAACAGTGACATACACTGACACCAAGTAACAAAGACATACACTTACACAAAGTAACAAAGACATACACTTACACCAAGTAACACAGACACACACTGACACCAAGTAACACAGACACATACTGACACCAAGTAACAAAGACATACACTGACATCAAGTCACAAAGACATACACTGATACCCAGGAACACAGACACACACTTGCACCAAGTAACAAAGACATACACTGATACCAATTCACAAAGACACACACTGACACCCAGTAACAAAGACATACACTGACACCAAGTCACAAAGACATGCACTGATCCACAGTAACACAGACACACACTTACACCAAGTAACAAAGACAGACACTGATTCCCAGCAACACAGACACACACTTACACCAAATAACACAGACATACACTGACACCAAGTTACAAAGCCACACACTGATACCCAGTAAGACAGGCGCACACTTACACCCAGTAACACAGACACACACTGACACCAAGTAACAAAGTCATATACTGACACCCAGTAGCACAGACACACACTGGGCGGCACATTGGCACAGTGGTTAGCAGCCTCACAGCTCCTGGGACCAGGGCTCGATTCTGGGTACTGCCTTTGCGGAATTTGCAAGTTCTCCCTGTCTCTGCGTGAGTTTCCTCCGGGTGCTCCGGTTTCTTCCCACATGCCAAAGACTTGCAGGTTGATAGGTTAATTGGCCATTATAAATTGACCCTAGTTTAGGTAGGTGTTAGGGAAATATATAGGGACAGTTGGGGATGTGATAGGAATACGGGATTAGTGTAGGATTAGTATAAATGGGTGGTTGATGGTCGGCACAGACTCGGTGGGCCGAAGGGCCAGTTTAAGTGCTGTGTCTCTGAATTAAACTAAATACTGACACCTAGTGTCACAGACACACACTGACACCCAGTAACACAAACAAACACACACTGACACCCAGGAACACAGAGAAACACTGATACACAGTAACAAAGACATACACTGACACCAAGTCACAAAGACATACACTGATACCCAGGAACACAGACACACACTTACACCAAGTAACAAAGACATACACTGATACCAAGTCACAAAGACACACACTGACACCCAGTAACAAAGACATACACTGACACCAAGTCACAACGACATGCACTGATCCACAGTAACACAGGCACACACTTACACCAAGTAACAGTGACATACACTGACACCAAGTAACAAAGACATACACTTACACTAAGTAACAAAGACATACACTTACACCAAGTAACACAGACATGCACTGACACCAAGTAACAAATACATACACTGACTCCCAGTAACAAAGACATACACTGACACCAAGTAACACAGACACACACTGACACCTAGTAACACAAACAAACAAACTGACACCAAGTGACGCAGACATACACTGACAGCAAGTAACTAAGACATACACTGACACCAAGTAACACAGACACACACTTACACCAAGTAACACAAACACACACTTGTACCAAGTAACAAAGACATACACTTACACCAAGTAACAAAGACACACACTTACACCAAGTAACACAGACATACACTGACACCAAGTAACAAAGACAGACAACTACACCAAGTAACAAAGACATACACATACACCAAGTATTTTGACATATACTGACACCAAGTAACAAAGACATACACTGATACCCAGTAACACATACACACACTTACACCAAGTAACAAAGACATACACTGACACCAAGTCACAAAGAAATACACTGATACCCACTAACACAGACACACACTTACACCAAGTAACAAAGACACACACTGATACCCAGTAGCACAGACACACACTTACGCCAAGTAACAAAGACATACACTGACACCCAGTTACAAAGACATACACTGACACCCAGTAACACAGACACACAATGACACCAAGTAACAAAGACATACACTTACACCAAGTAACAAAGACACACACTTACACCAAGTAACAAAGACACACACTTACACCCAGTAACACAGACATACACTGACTCCAAGTAACAATGACATACACTGACACCAATTCACAAAGACACACACTGACGCCCAGTAACAAAGACATACACTGACACCAAGTCACAAAGACATACACTGACACCCGGTAACACAGACACACACTTACACCAAGTAACAAAGACATACACTGACACCAAGTCACAAAGACATAGACTGATACCCAGTAACGCAGACACTCACTGTGTGTGGGGGGTGGGGGGGGTGGGCACATTGGCGCAGTGGTTAGCACCGCAGACTCACAGCTCCAGGGACCCGGGTTCGATTCTGGGTACTGCCTGTGCGGAGTTTGCAAGTTCTCCCTGTGTCTGCGTGGGTTTCCTCCGGGTGCTCCGACTTCCTCCCACATGCCAAAGACTTGCAGGATGATAGGTTAATTGGCCATCATAAATTGCCCCTAGTATAGGTAGGTGGTAGGGAAATATATAGGGACCGGTGGGGATGTGATTGGAATACGGGATTAGTGTAGGATTAGTATAAATGGGTTGTTGATGGTCGCCACAGACTCGGTGGGCCGAAGGGCCTGTTTAAGTGCTGTATCTCTGAACTAAACTAAATACTGACACCTAGTGTCACAGACACACACTGACACCAAGTAACACAAACAAACACACACTGACACCCAGGAACACAGAGAAACACTGATACACAGTAACAAAGACATACACTGACACCAAGTAACACAGACACACACTGACACCCAGTAACAAAGACATGCACTGACACCAAGTCACAAAGACATACACTGATACCCAGGAACACAGACACACACTTACACCAAGTAACAAAGACATACACCTGTACCAAGTCACAAAGACACACACCAACACCCAGTAACAAAGACATACACTGACACCAAGTCACAAAGACATGCACTGATCCACAGTAACACAGACACTCACTTATACCAAGTAACAAAGACAGACACTGACTCCCAGCAACACAGACACACACTTAAACCAAATAACACAGACATACACTGACACCAAGTTACAAAGCCATACACTGATACCCAGTAACACAGGCACACACTTACACCAAGTAACACAGACATACACTGACACCAAGTAACAAAGACATACACTTACACAAAGTAACAAAGACACACACTTACACCGAGTAACACAGACACACACTGACACCCAGTAACACAGACACACACTTGCACCAAATAACACAGACATGCACTGACACCAAGTAACAAAGACATACACTGATACCCACTAACACAGTCACACACTTACACCAAGTAACAGTGACATACACTGACACCAAGTAACAAAGACATACAATTACACAAAGTAACAAAGACATACACTTACACCAAGTAACACAGACACACACTGACACCAAGTAACAAATACATACACTGACTCCCAGTAACAAAGACGTACAATGACACCCAGTATCACAGACACACACCGACACCAAGTAACAAAGACACACACTTACACCAAGTAACACAGACACACACTGACACCCAGTAACACAAACAAACACACTGACACCAAGTGACGCAGACATACACTGACACCAAGTAACAAAGACATACACTGACACCAAGTAACACAGACACACACTTACACCAAGTAACACTAACACACACTTATACCAAGTAACAAAGGCATACACTTACACCAAGGAACAAAGACACACACTTACACCAAGTAACACAGACATACACTGACACCAAGTAACAAATGCAGACAATTACACCAAGTAACAAAGACATACACATACACCAAGTATTTTGACATACACTGACACCAAGTAACAAAGACATACACTGATACCCAGTAACACATATACACACTTACACCAAGTAACAAAGACATACACTGACACCAAGTCACAAAGACATACACTGATACCCACTAACACAGACACACACTTACACCAAGTAACAAAGGCACACACTGATACCCAGTAGCACAGACACACACCTACACCAAGTAACAAAGACATACACTGACACCCAGTTACAAAGACATACACTGACACCCAGCAACACAGACACACACTGACACCAAGTAACAAAGACATACACTTACACCAAGTAACAAAGACACACACTTACACCCAGTAACACAAACAAACACACACTGACACCCAGTAACACAGAGAAACACTGATAAACAGTTACGAAGAAATACACTGACACCAAGTAACAAAGACACACACTGACACCCAGTAACAAAGACAGACACTGACACCAAGTCACAAAGACATACACTTACACGAAGTAACAAAGACAGACAATTACACCAAGTAACAAAGACATACACTTGCACCAAGTATTTTGACATACACTGACACCAAGTAACAAAGACATGCACTGATACCCAGTAACACAGACACACACTTACACCAAGTAACAAAGACATACACTTACACCAAGCAACACAGACATACACTGACACCCAGTAACACAGACACACACTTACACCAAGTAACAAAGACATACACTTACACCAAGCAACACAGACATACACTGACACCCAGTAACACAGACACACACTTACACCAAGTAACTAAGACATACACTGACAGCAAGTATTTTGACATACACTGACACCAAGTAACAAAGACATACACTGATACCCAGTAACACAGACACACACTAACACCCAGTCACAAAGACATGCACTGATACCCAGTAACACAAGCACACACTTACACCAAGTAACACAGACAGACACTGACACCCAGTAACACAGACACACACTTACACCAAGTAACAAAGACATACACTGACTCCCAGTAACAAAGACATATACTGACACCCAGTAGCACAGACACAAACGGACAGCAAGTAACAAAGACACAGACTTACACCAAGTAACACAGACACACACTGACACCCAGTAACACAGACACACACTTACACCATGTAACACAGACATACACTGACACCAAGTAACAAAGACATACACTGATACCCAGTACCACAGACACACACAGACACCAAGTAACAAAGACATACACTGACACCAAGTAACAAAGACATACACTGATACCCAGTAACACAGACACGCACATACACCAAGTAACAAAGACAAACACTGACACCAAGTCACAAAGACACACAGTGACACCAAGTAACAAAGACATATACTGACACCAAGTAACAAAGACATACACTGACACCCAGTAACACAGACACACACTTACACCAAGTAACAAAGACATACACTGACACCAAGTCACAAAGACATACACTGATACCCAGTAACACAGACACTCACTTACACCAAGTAGCACAGACATACACTGACACCAAGTCACAGAGACACACACTGACACCCAGTCACAAAGACATACACTGACACCAAGTCACAAAGACATACACTGATACCCAGTAACACAGACACACACTTACACCAAGTAACAAAGACATACACTGACACCAAGTCACAAAGACACACACTTACACCCAGTAACACAGACATACACTGACACCAAGTAACAATGACATACACTGACACCAAGTCACAAAGACACACACTGACACCCAGTAACAAAGACATACACTGACACCAAGTCACAAAGACATACACTGACACCCAGTGACACAGACACACACTTACACCAAGTAACAAAGACATACACTGACACCAAGTCACAAAGACATAGACTGATACCCAGTAACGCAGACACTCACTGGGTGTGGGGGGGGGGGGGGGGCGCACATTGGCGCAGTGGTTAGCACCGCAGCCTCACAGCTCCAGGGACCCTAGTTCGATTCTGGGTACTGCCTGTGCGGAGTTTGCAAGTTCTCCCTGTGTCTGCGTGGGTTTCCTCCGGGTGCTCCGGCTTCCTCCCACATGCCAAAGACTTGCAGGATGATAGGTTAATTGGCCATCATAAATTACCCCCAGTATAGGTAGGTGGTAGGGAAATATATCGGGACAGGTGGGGATGTGATAGGAATACGGGTTTAGTGTAGGATTAGTATAAATGGTTGGTTGATGGTCGGCACAGACCCGGTGGGCCGAAGGGCCTGTTAAAGTGCTGTATCTCGAAACTAAACTAAATACTGACACCTAGTGTCACAGAAACACACTGACACCCAGTAACACAAACAAACACACACTGACACCCAGTTACACAGAGAAACACTGATAAACAGTGACAAAGAAATACACTGACACCAAGTAACAAAGACACACACTGACACCCAGTAACAAAGACAGACACTGACACCAAGTCACAAAGACATACACTTACACGAAGTAACAAAGACAGACAATTACACCAAGTAACAAAGACATACACTTGCACCAAGTATTTTGACATACACTGACACCAAGTCACAAAGACATGCACTGATACCCAGTAACAAAGACACACACTTACACCAAGTAACAAAGACAGACACTGACACCAAGTCACAAAGGCATACACTTACACGAAGTAACAAAGAGATACACTGATATCCAGTACCACAGACACACACTGACACCAAGTAACAAAGACATACACTGATACCCAGTAACACAGACACTCACTTGCACCAAGTAAAAAAGACACACCCTTACACCAAGTAACAAAGACAGACACTTACACCAAGTAACAAAGACATACACTGACACCAAGTAACAAAGACATACACTGATACCCAGTAACACAGACACACACACACCCAGTAACAAAGACATACACTGACACCAATTCACAAAGACATACACTGATACCCAGGAACACAGACACACACTTACACCAAGTAACAAAGACATACACTGATACCAAGTCACAAAGACACACACTGACACCCAGTAACACAAACAAACACACTGACACCAAGTGACGCAGACATACACTGACACCAAGTAACAAAGACATACACTGACACCAAGTAACACAGACACACACTTACACCAAGTAACACAAACACACACTTATACCAAGTAACAAAGACATACATTTACACCAAGTAACAAAGACACACACTTACACCAAGTAACACAGACATACACTGACACCAAGTAACAAAGACAGACAATTACACCAAGTAACAAAGACATGCACATACACCAAGTATTTTGACATACACTGACACCAAGTAACAAAGACAGACAATTACACCAAGTAACAAAGACATGCACATACACCAAGTATTTTGACATACACTGACACCAAGTAACAAAGACATACACTGATACCCAGTAACACATACACACACTTAAACCAAGTAACAAAGACATACACTGACACCAAGTCACAAAGACATACATTGATACCCACTAACACAGACACACACTTACACCAAGTAACAAAGTCACACACTGATACCCAGTAGCACAGACACACACTTACGCCAAGTAACAAAGACATACACTGACACCCAGTTACAAAGACATACACTGACACCCAGTAACACAGACACACAATCACACCAAGTAATAAAGACATACACTTACACCAAGTAACAAAGACACACACATACACCCAGTAACACAGACGCACACTGACTCCAAGTAACAATGACATACACTGACACCAAGTCACAAAGACACACACTGACACCCAGTAACAAAGACATACACTGACACCAAGTCACAAAGACATACACTGACACCCAGTAACACAGACACACACTTACACCAAGTAACAAAGACATACACTGACACCAAGTCACAAAGACATAGACTGATACCCTGTAACGCAGACACTCACTGGGGGTGGGGTGGGGGGCACATTGGCGCAGTGGTGAGCACCGCAGCAACACAGCTCCAGGGACCCGGGTTCGATTCTGTGTACTGCCTGTGCGGAGTTTGCAAGTTCTCCCTGTGTCTGCGTGGGTTTCCTCCGGGTGCTCCGGCTTCCTACCACATGCCAAAGACTTGCAGGATGATAGGTTAATTGGCCATCATAAATTTCCCCTAGTCTAGGTAGGTGGTAGGGAAATATATAGGGACCGGTGGGGATGAGTTTGGAATACGGGATTAGTGTAGGATTAGTATAAATGGGTTGTTGATGGTCGGCACAGACTCGGTGGGCCGAAGGCCCGTTTAAGTGCTGTATCTCTGAACTAAACTAATTACTGACACCTAGTGTCACAGACACACACTGACACCAAGTAACACAAACAAACACACACTGAAACCCAGGAACACAGAGAAACACTTACACCAAGTAACAAAGACATACACTGATACCAAGTCACAAAGACACATACTGACACCCAGTAACAAAGACATACACTGACACCAAGTCACAAAGACATGCACTGATCCACAGTAACACAGACACACACTTATACCAATTAACAAAGACATACACTGATACCCAGGAACACAGACACACACTTACACCAAGTAACAAAGACATACAGTGATACCAAGTCACAAAGACACACACTGACACCCAGTAACAAAGACATACACTGGCACCAAGTCACAAAGACATGCACTGATCCACAGTAACACAGACACACACTTATACCAAGTAACAAAGACAGACACTGAATCCCAGTAACACAGACACACAGTTACACAAAATAACACAGACATACACTGACACCACGTTACAAAGCCATACACTGATACCCAGTAACACAGGCACACACTTACACCAAGTAACACAGACATACACTGACACCAAGTAACAAAGACATACACTTACACAAAGTAACAAAGACACACACTTACACCGAGTAACACAGACACACACTGACACCCAGTAACACAGACACACACTTGCACCAAATAACACAGACATACACTGACACCAAGTAACAAAGACATACACTGATACCCAGTAACACAGGCACACACTTACACCAAGTAACACAGACACACACTGACACCAAGTAACACATACATACACTGACTCCCTGTAACAAAGACATACACTGACACCCAGTAACACAGACACACACCGACACCAAGTAACAAAGACACAAACTTACACCACGTAACACAGACACACACTGACACCCAGTAACACAAACAAATACACTGACACCAAGTGACGCAGACATACACTGACACCAAGTAACAAAGACATACACTGACACCAAGTAACACAGACACACACTTACACCAAGTAACATAAACACACACTTATACCAAGTAACAAAGACATACACTTACACCAAGTAACAAAGACACACACTTGCACCAAGTAACACAGACATACACTGACACCAAGTAACAAAGACAGACAATTACACCAAGTAACAAAGCCATACACATACACCAAGTATTTTGACTTACACTGACACCAAGTAACAAAGACATACACTGATACCCAGTAACACATATACACACTTACACCAAGTAACAAAGACATACACTGACACCAAGTCACAAAGACATGCACTGATACACAATAACACAGACACACACTTACACCAAGTAACAAAGACACTCACTGATACCCAGTAGCACAGACACACACTGACACCAAGTAACAAATACATACACTGACTCCCAGTAACAAAGACATACACTGACACCAATTAACACAGACACACAGTTACACCAAGTAACATAAACACACACTTATACCAAGTAACAAAGACATACACTTACACCAAGTAACAAAGACACACACTGACACCCAGTAACACAAACAGACACACTGACACCAAGTGACGCAGACATACACTGACACCAAGTAACAAAGACATACAATGACACCAAGTAACACAGACACACACTTACACCAAGTAACACTAACACACACTTATTCCAAGTAACAAAGACATACACTTACACCAAGTAACAAAGACACACACTTACACCAAATAACACAGACATACACTGACACCAAGTAACACAGACACACACTTACACCAAGTAACAAAGATATACACTGATACCCAGTAACACAGACATACACTTACACCAAGTAACAAAGACATACACTGACACCCAGTAACACATACACACACTTACACCAAGTAACAAAGACATACACTGACACCAAGTCACAAAGACATACACTGATACCCACTAACACAGACACACACTTACACCAAGTAACAAAGACACACACTGATACCCAGTAACACAGACACACACTTACACCAAGTAACAAAGACATACACTGACACCCAGTTACAAAGACATACACTGACACCCAGCAACACAGACACACACTGACACCAAGTAACAAAGACATACACTTACACCAAGTAGCAAAGACATACACTTACACCAAGTAACAAAGACACACACTTACACCCAGTAACACAGACATACACTGACACCAAGTAACAATGACATACACTGACACCAAGTCACAAAGACACATACTGACACCCAGTAACAAAGACATACACTGACACCAAGTCACAAAGACATACACTGACACCCAGTAACACAGACACACACTTACAACAAGTAACAAAGACATACACTGACACCAAGTCACAAAGACATAGACTGATACCCAGTAACGCAGACACTCACTGGGTGTGGGGTGTCGGGGGTGGGGGGTGGGGGCACATTGGCGCAGTTGTTAGCACCGCAGCCTCACAGCTCCAGGGACCCGTGTTCGATTCTGGGTACTGCCTGTGCGGAGTTTGCAAGTTCTCCCTGTGTCTGCGTGGGTTTCCTCCGGGTGCTCCGGCTTCCTCCCACATGCCAAAGACTTGCAGGATGATAGGTTAATTGGCCATCATAAATTGCCCCTAGTATAGGTAGGTGGTAGGGAAATATATCGGGACAGGTGGGGATGTGATAGGAATACGGGTTTAGTGTAGGATTAGTATAAATGGTTGGTTGATGGTCGGCACAGACCCGGTGGGCCGAAGGGCCTGTTGAAGTGCTGTTTCTCAAAACTAAACTAAATACTGACACCTAGTGTCACAGATACACACTGACACCCAGTAACACAAACAAACACACACTGACACCCAGTAACACAGAGAAACACTGATAAACAGTGACAAAGAAATACACTGACACCAAGTAACAAAGACAGACACTAACACCCAGTAACAAAGACAGACACTGACACCAAGTCACAAAGACATACACTTACACGATGTAACAAAGACAGACAATTACACCAAGGAACAAAGACATACACTTGCACCAAGTATTTTGACATACACTGACACCAAGTAACAAAGACATGCTCTGATACCAAGTAACACAGACACACACTTACACCAAGTAACAAAGACATACACTTACACCAAGCAACACAGACATACACTGACACCCAGTAACACAGACACACACTTACTCCAAGTAACAAAGACATACACTGACACCCAGTAACAAAGACACACACGGACACCAAGTAACTAAGACATACACTGACAGCAAGTATTTTGACATACACTGACACCAAGTAACAAAGACATACACTGATACACAGTAACACAGACACACACTTACACCCAGTCACAAAGACATACACTGATACCCAGTAACACAAGCACACACATACACCAAGTAACACAGACAGACACTGACACCCAGTAACACAGACACACACTTACACCAAGTAACAAAGACATACACTGACACCCAGCAACAAAGACATACACTGACACCCAGTAACACAGACACAAACGGACACCAAGTAACAAAGACACAGACTTACACCAAGTAACACAGACACACACTGACACCCAGTAAGACAGACACACACTTACACCAAGTAACACAGACATACACTGACACCAAGTAACAAAGACATACACTGATACCCAGTACCACAGACACACACTGACACCAAGTAACAAAGAAATGCACTGACACCAAGTATCAAAGACATACACTTACACCAAGTATTTTGACTTACACTGACACCAAGTAACAAAGACATACACTGATGCCCAGTAACACAGACACACACTTACAACAAGTAACAAAGACAAACACTGACACCAAGTCACAAAGACACACAGTGACACCCAGTAACAAAGACATACACTGACACCAAGTAACAAAGACATACACTGACACCCAGTAACACAGACACACACTTACACCAAGTAACAAAGACATACACTGACACCAAGTCACAAAGACACACACTGACACCCAGTAACAAAGACATACACTGACACCAAGTCACAAAGACATACACTGACACCCAGTAACACAGACACACACTTACACCAAGTAAGAAAGACATACACTGACACCAAGTCACAAAGACATACACTGATACCCAGTAACACAGACACTCACTTACACCAAGTAGCACAGACATACACTGACACCAAGTCACAAAGACACACACTGACACCAAGTAACAAAGACACACACTGAGACCCAGTAACAAAGACAGACACTGACACCAAGTCACAAAGACATACACTTACACGAAGTAACAAAGACAGACAATTACACCAAGTAACAAAGACACACACTTACACCCAGTAACACAGACATACACTAACACCAAGTAACAATGACATACACTGACACCAAGTCACAAAGACACACACTGACACCCAGTAACAAAGACAGAAACTGACATCAAGCCACAAAGACATACACTGACACCCAGTAACACAGACACACACTTACACCAAGTAACAAAGACATACACTGACACCAAGTCTCAAAGACATATACTGATACCCAGTAACGCAGACACTCACTGGGTGTGGGGGGTGGGGTGGGGGGGCGGGGGGGAGGCACATTGGCGCAGTGGTTAGCACCGCAGCCTCACAGCTCCAGGGACCCGGGTTCGATTCTGTGTACTGCCTGTGCGGAGTTTGCAAGTTCTCCCTGTGTCTGCGTGGGTTTCCTCCGGGTGCTCCGGCTTCCTCCCACATGCCAAAGACTTGCAGGATGATAGGTTAATTGGCCATCATAAATTGCCCCTAGTATAGGTAGGTGGTAGGGAAATATATAGGGACAGTTGGGGATGTGATAGGAATACGGGTTTAGTGTAGGATTAGTATAAATGGTTGGTTGATGGTCGGCACAGACCCGGTGGGCCGAAGGGCCTGTTAAAGTGCTGTATCTCAAAACTAAAATAAATACTGACACCTAGTGTCACAGATACACACTGACACCCAGTAACACAAACAAACACACACTGACAAGCATTAACACAGAGAAACACTGATAAACAGTGACAAAGAAATACACTGACACCAAGTAACAAAGACACACACTGAGACCCAGTAACAAAGACAGACACTGACACCAAGTCACAAAGACATACACTTACACGAAGTAACAAAGACAGACAATTACACCAAGTAACAAAGACACACACTTACACCCAGTAACACAGACATCTTTTTTCTTTTCTTTTGGGCCTCCTTATCTCGAGAGACAATGGATACGCGCCTGGAGGTGGTCAGTGGTTTGTGAAGCAGCGCCTGGAGTGGCTATAAAGGCCAATTCTGGAGTGACAGGCTCTTCCACAGGTGCTGCAGAGAAATTTGTTTGTTGGGGCTGTTGCACAGTTGGCTCTCCCCTTGCGCCTCTGTCTTTTTTCCTGCCAACTACTAAGTCTCTTCGACTCGCCACAATTTAGCCCTGTCTTTATGGCTGCCCGCCAGCTCTGGCGAATGCTGGCAACTGACTCCCACGACTTGTGATCAATGTCACACGATTTCATGTCGCGTTTGCAGACGTCTTTATAACGGAGACATGGACGGCCGGTGGGTCTGATACCAGTGGCGAGCTCGCTGTACAATGTGTCTTTGGGGATCCTGCCATCTTCCATGCGGCTCACATGGCCAAGCCATCTCAAGCGCCGCTGACTCAGTAGTGTGTATAAGCTGGGGATGTTGGCCGCTTCAAGGACTTCTGTGTTGGAGATATAGTCCTGCCACCTGATGCCAAGTATTCTCCGAAGGCAGCGAAGATGGAATGAATTGAGACGTCGCTCTTGGCTGGCATACGTTGTCCAGGCCTCACTGCCGTAGAGCAAGGTACTGAGGACACAGGCCTGATACACTCGGACTTTTGTGTTCCGTGTCAGTGCGCCATTTTCCCACACTCTCTTGGCCAGTCTGAACATAGCAGTGGAAGCCTTACCCATGCGCTTGTTGATTTCTGCATCTAGAGACAGGTTACTGGTGATAGTTGAGCCTAGGTAGGTGAACTCTTGAACCACTTCCAGAGCGTGGTCGCCAATATTGATGGATGGAGCATTTCTGACATCCTGCCCCATGATGTTCGTTTTCTTGAGGCTGATGGTTAGGCCAAATTCATTGCAGGCAGACGCAAACCTGTCGATGAGACTCTGCAGGCATTCTTCAGTGTGAGATGTTAAAGCAGCATCGTCAGCAAAGAGGAGTTCTCTGATGAGGACTTTCCGTACTTTGGACTTCGCTCTTAGACGGGCAAGGTTGAATAACCTGCCCCCTGATCTTGTGTGGAGGAAAATTCCTTCTTCAGAGGATTTGAACGCATGTGAAAGCAGCAGGGAGAAGAAAATCCCAAAAAGTGTGGGTGCGAGAACACAGCCCTGTTTCACACCACTCAGGATAGGAAAGGGCTCTGATGAGGAGCCACCATGTTGAATTGTGCCTTTCATATTGTCATGGAATGAGGTGATGCTACTTAGTAGCTTTGGTGGACATCCAATCTTTTCTAGTAGTCTGAAGAGACCACGTCTGCTGACGAGGTCAAAGGCTTTGGTGAGATCAATGAAAGCAATGTAGAGGGGCATCTGTTGTTCACGGCATTTCTCCTGTATCTGACGAAGGGAGAACAGCATGTCAATAGTCGATCTCTCTGCACGAAAGCCACACTGTGCCTCAGGGTAGACGCGCTCGGCCAGCTTCTGGAGCCTGTTCAGAGCGACTCGAGCAAAGACTTTCCCCACTATGCTGAGCAGGGAGATTCCACGGTAGTTGTTGCAGTCACCGCGGTCACCTTTGTTTTTATAGAGGGTGATGATGTTGGCATCGCGCATGTCCTGGGGTACTGCTCCCTCGTCCCAGCACAGGCATAGCAGTTCATGTAGTGCTGAGAGTATAGCAGGCTTGGCACTCTTGATTATTTCAGGGGTAATGCTGTCCTTCCCAGGGGCTTTTCCGCTGGCTAGGGAATCAATGGCATCACTGAGTTCCGATTTGGTTGGCTGTATGTCCAGCTCATCCATGACTGGTAGAGGCTGGGCTGCATTGAGGGCAGTCTCAGTGACAGCATTCTCCCTGGAGTACAGTTCTAGGTAGTGCTCAACCCAGCGGTCCATCTGTTTGCGTTGGTCAGTGATTATGTCCCCCGATTTAGATTTGAGGGGGGTGATCTTCTTGATGGTTGGCCCAAGAGCTCTCTTCATGCCATCATACATTCCTCTGATGTTTCCGGTGTCTGAGGCCAGCTGAATATGACTGCATAGGTGTTGCCAGTAGTCGTTTGCGCAACGCCTAGCTGTTCTTTGTGCAGTACTTCTGGCTGCTTTAAGTGCTGCGGATGTTAAATCGCTGGGGGCTTTCTGGTAGTTCAAAAGTGCAATGCGCTTAGCGGCTATGACAGGTTCCAGCTCTTCATTATGAGATTGAAACCAGTCTGCATTTCTCTTCGCACTTTTGCCGTAGGTGGTCAAAGCTGACTCATAGATGGCGTCTCTGATGTGGGCCCACTTGGTCTCAGCATCCCCTGTGGGAGTGTTTTGAAGGGCTGTTACAAGTGAATTTAGAAATTTTTGTAACAGCTGTGGGTGAGAAATTCTGCTCGTGTTGATGCGCGGGTGGCCCTTCTGCTTGGAATGATGCAACTTCTTTGGTCTGAGTCTAACCTTGCTGCACACCAGGGAGTGGTCGGTGTCGCAGTCCGCACTGTGGAAGCTGCGTGTGATTTGAACACTGTTTAAGGCGGCTCGCCTTGTGACAATGAGGTCTAGCTGGTGCCAACGACGTGATCTTGGGTGCCTCCATGAAACCTGGTGACAGGGTTTAGTGTGAAAGAACGAGTTGGTGATGCAGAGGTTATGATAGGTACACAACTCAAGCAGTCTCTGCCCGTTCTCATTCATCCTTCCAACGCCATAGCGCCCAAGGCAGGAGGGCCATGAGTCATGGTCGGCCCCAACCCTGGCATTAAAGTCCCCCAGCAGGAATAGGTGTTCGGTGTTGGGGATGCTGCTAATGATGTTATGGAGTTGTTCATAGAACTGGTCTTTAGCTTCAGGTGCGGAACAGAGTGTTGGAGCATAGATGCTGAGTAGGTGTACTGGACCAGAGGTGGTGAGCAGTCGGATGGACAGTATGCGTTCCGAGCCATTTGAGGGAGGCTCTATCATGCTGAGCAAGGAGTTTCTGATGGCGAAGCCCACTCCATGCTGTCTTGGTTCTTCAGGATCCCTGCCCTGCCAGAAGAAGGTGTAGTCTTGCTCTGCTAGAGAGCCACTCGCAGGGAGGCGAGTCTCCTGAAGTGCTGCAATGTCCACATTGAGTCTACTGAGCTCGTTGTTAATGATGGCGGTCTTCCGAGAATCGTTGATTTGTGTAAGGTCTTCCGACAGGCCAGGACACATAGTTCTGACGTTCCAGCTTGCAAAGCGAAGGGCTGGTACCTTTCTTCCTTTTTTCATGTTGTTTGGTGCGGTGTATCAGTCCACCTTTCGGGCAATGACCCTGAGCTCCAAGCACCCATTGAAGCAGGCAGACTGTGGCGGGACAGAACCTTATTGACCGGGGGCTGCCCGGTTTGAGGCGGGCGGTAGCTGTCCAGTGAGGTGCAATGACCTCTCCCACCGACAAAGGCAACCCGTGGCGCCCAGTTTCTACGCCAATTTATCTGGACTTATAACCCGTAACTGCTGCCTTCCGTGTTGTTTCAGTCGCTGTGAGGCAACTATGGAGTGACCTCTCCATGGCGCATGCCTGGGCAAATTTATGGAGGTTGAGAGTTGCCCAGTCGTCAAAACCCCCCTCTCGGCCTTTCTGGTGGGGTCCAAAGGAGTGCAGGACACGACGTTTGGCACCAGTATGGCTGCAGGAACTGCCGGAAACATGCCAAAGGTGACACATGACCGCCTACGGGGTTCCGCTCCGGATTTTCTGTTAGGGTTTACTCCCTTAGCCTTGGTCTCTCCCGAGACGCCCACAAGGCAGTGGGGTTGTTGGGGCCCCTACACAGGTGTAGGATGGTGCCGGTGGGACATACAGACACAGACATACACTGACACCAAGTAACAATGACATACACTGACACCAAGTCACAAAGACACACACTGACACCCAGTAACAAAGACAGAAACTGACACCAAGTCACAAAGACATACACTGACACCCAGTAACACAGACACACACTTACACCAAGTAACAAAGACATACACTGACACCAAGTCACAAAGACATATACTGATACCCAGTAACGCAGACACACACTTACACCAAGTAACAAAGACATACACTTGCACCAAGTATTTTGACAAACACTGACACCAAGTAACAAAGACATGCACAGATACCCAGTAACACAGACACACACTTACACCAAGTAACAAAGACAGACACTGACACCAAGTCACAAAGACATACACTTACACGAAGTAACAAAGACATGCACTGATGCCCAGGACCACAGACACACACTGACACCAAGTAACAAAGACATACACTGATACCCAGTAACACAGACACACACTTACACCAAGTAAAAAAGACACACCCTTACACCAAGTAACAAAGACAGACACTTACACCAAGTAACAAAGACATACACTGACACCAAGTAACAAAGACATACACTGACACCCAGTAACACAGACAGACACTTACACCAAGTAACAAAGACATACATTGATGCCCAGTAACACAGTCACACACTCACACCAAGTAACAAAGACATACACTGATACCAAGTGACACAGACACACACTTACACCAAGTAACACAAACACTCACTTACACCAAGTAACAAAGACATACACTTACACCAAGTAACACAGACATACACTGACACCCAGTAACAAAGACATACAATTACACCAATTTAACAAAGCTGCACACTTATACCAAGTAACACAGACATACACTGTCACCATGTAGCAAAGACATGCACTGATACCCAGTAACACAGACACACACTTACACCAAGTAACAAAGATATACACTGATACCCAGTAACACAGACATACACTTACACCAAGTAACAAAGACATACACTGACACCAAGAAACAAAGACATACACTGACACCAAGTCACAAAGACAGACACTGACACCCAGTAACAAAGACAAACACTGATACCAGGTAACGAACACAGACACTGACACCCTGTAAAAAAGACAGACAATGACACCACGTCACAAAGAAATACATTGGCACCAAGTAACAAAGACATATACTTACACCAAGTAACAAAGACATACAATTACACCAAGTAACAAAGACACATACTTACACCAAGTAACACAGAGATACACTGACACCAAGTAACAAAGACATACACTGTTACCCATTAACACAGACACACACTTACACCAAGTAACAAAGACATATACTGATACCCAGTAGCACAGACACACACTGGGTGGCACATTGGCACAGTGGTTAGCAGCCTCACAGCTCCAGGGACCAGGGCTCGATTCTGGGTAATGCCTTTGCGGAGTTTGCATGTTCTCCCTGTCTCTGCGTGAGTTTCCTCCGGGTGCTCCGGTTTCTTCCCACATGCCAAAGACTTGCAGGTTGATAGGTTAATTGGCCATTTTAAATTGACCCTAGTATAGGTAGGTGTTAGCAAAATATATAGGGACAGTTGGGGATGTGATAGGAATACGGGATTAGTGTAGGATCAGTATAAATGGGTGGTTGATGGTCGGCACAGAGACGGTTGACCGAAGGGCCTGTTTCAGTGCTGTATCTCCAAACTAAACTAAATATTGACACCGATTGTCACAGACACACACTGACACCCAGTAACACAAACAAAAATACAATGACACCCAGTAACACAGAGAACCACTGATACACAGTAACAAAGACATACACTGACACCAAGTAACACAGAAACACACTGACACCCAGTAACAAAGACATGCACTGATACCCAGTAACACAGACACACACTTCCGCAAAGTAACAAAGGCAAACACTGACACCAAGTAACAAAGACATACACTTACACCAAGTAACACAGTCATGCACTGACACCAAGTAACAAAGACATACACTTACACCAAGTAACAATGACACACACTTACACCAAGCAACACAGACATACACTGACACCAAGTAACAAAGACATACACTGACACCAAGTAACAAAGACATACACTGACACCAAGTAAAAAAGACATACAATTACACCAAGTAACAAAGACACACACTTACACCAAGTAACACAGACATACACTGTCACCATGTAGCAAAGACATGCACTGATACCCATTAACTCAGACACACACTTACACCAAGTAACAAAGATTTACACTGATACCCAGTAACACAGACACACACTTACACCAAGTAACAAAGACATACACTGACACCAAGAAACAAAGACATACACTGACACCAAGTCACAAAGACATATACTGATACCCAGTAACGCAGACACTCACTGGGTGTGGGGGGTGGGGTGGGGGGGGGCACATTGGCGCAGTGGTTAGCACCGCAGCCTCACAGCTCCAGGGACCCGGGTTCGATTCTGTGTACTGCCTGTGCGGAGTTTGCAAGTTCTCCCTGTGTCTGCGTGGGTTTCCTCCGGGTGCTCCGGCTTCCTCCCACATGCCAAAGACTTGCAGGATGATAGGTTAATTGGCCATCATAAATTGCCCCTAGTATAGGTAGGTGGTCGGGAAATATATCGGGACAGGTGGGGATGTGATAGGAATACGGGTTTAGTGTAGGATTAGTATAAATGGTTGGTTGATGGTCGGCACAGACCCGGTGGGCCGAAGGGCCTGTTAAAGTGCTGTATCTCAAAACTAAACTAAATACTGACACCTAGTGTCACAGATACACACTGACACCCAGGAACACAAACAAATACACACTGACAAGCATTAACACAGAGAAACACTGATAAACAGTGACAAAGAAATACACTGACACCAAGTAACAAAGACACACACTGACACCCAGTAACAAAGACTGACACTGACACCAAGTCACAAAGACATACACTTACACGAAGTAACAAAGACAGACAATTACACCAAGTAACAAAGACAAATACTGACACCTAGTGTCACAGATACACACTGACACCCAGGAACACAAACAAACACACACTGACAAGCATTAACACAGAGAAACACTGATAAACAGTGACAAAGAAATACACTGACACCAAGTAACAAAGACACACACTGACACCCAGTAACAAAGACTGACACTGACACCAAGTCACAAAGACATACACTTACACGAAGTAACAAAGACAGACAATTACACCAAGTAACAAAGACATACACTTGCACCAAGTATTTTGACAAACACTGACACCAAGTAACAAAGACATGCACTGATACCCAGTAACACAGACACACACTTACACCAAGTAACAAAGACAGACACTGACACCAAGTCACAAAGACATACACTTACACGAAGTAACAAAGACATGCACTGATACCCAGGACCACAGACACACACTGACACCAAGTAACAAAGACATACACTGATACCCAGTAACACAGACACACACTTACACCAAGTAAAAAAGACAAACCCTTACACCAAGTAACAAAGACAGACACTTACACCAAGTAACAAAGACATACACTGACACCAAGTAACAAAGACATACACTGACACCCAGTAACACAGACAGACACTTACACCAAGTAACAAAGACATACATTGATGCCCAGTAACACAGTCACACACTCACACCAAGTAACAAAGACATACACTGATACCAAGTGACACAGACACACACTTACACCAAGTAACACAAACACTCACTTACACCAAGTAACAAAGACATACACTGACACCAAGTAACAAAGACATACACTTACACCAAGTAACACAGACATACACTGACACCCAGTAACAAAGACATACAATTACACCAAGTAACAAAGCTGCACACTTATACCAAGTAACACAGACATACACTGTCACCATGGAGCAAAGACATGCACTGATACCCAGTAACACAGACACACACTTACACCAAGTAACAAAGATATACACTGATACCCAGTAACACAGACATACACTTACACCAAGTAACAAAGACATACACTGACACCAAGAAACAAAGACATACACTGACACCAAGTCACAAAGACAGACACTGACACCCAGTAACAAAGACAAACACTGATACCAAGTAACGAAGACAGACACTGACACCCTGTAAAAAAGACAGACAATGACACCACGTCACAAAGAAATACATTGGCACCAAGTAACAAAGACATACTCTTACACTTAGTAACAAAGACATACAATTACACCAAGTAACAAAGACACATACTTACACCAAGTAACACAGAGATACACTGACACCAAGTAACAAAGACATACACTGTTACCCATTAACACAGACACACACTTACACCAAGTCGCAAAGACATATACTGATACCCAGTAGCACAGACACACACTGGGTGGCACATTGGCACAGTTGTTAGCAGCCTCACAGTTCCAGGGACCAGGGCTCGATTCTGGGTAATGCCTTTGCGGAGTTTGTATGTTCTCCCTGTCTCTGCGTGAGTTTCCTCCAGGTGCTCCGGTTTCTTCCCACATGCCAAAGACTTGCAGGTTGATAGGTTAATTGGCCATTTTAAATTGACCCTAGTATAGGTAGGTGTTAGCAAAATATATAGGGACAGTTGGGAATGTGATAGGAATACGGGATTAGTGTAGGATCAGTATAAATGGGTGGTTGATGGTCGGCACAGAGACGGTTGACCGAAGGGCCTGTTTCAGTGCTGTATCTCCAAACTAAACTAAATATTGACACCGATTGTCACAGACACACACTGACACCCAGCAACACAAACAAAAATACAATGACACCCAGTAACACAGAGAACCACTGATACACAGTAACAAAGACATACACTGACACCAAGTAACACAGAAACACACTGACACCCAGTAACAAAGACATGCACTGATACCCAGTAACACAGACACACACTTCCGCAAAGTAACAAAGGCAAACACTGACACCAAGTAACAAAGACATACACTTACACCAAGTAACACAGTCATGCACTGACACCAAGTAACAAAGACATACACTTACACCAAGTAACAATGACACACACTTACACCAAGCAATACAGACATACACTGACACCAAGTAACAAAGACATACACTGACACCAAGTAACAAAGACATACACTGACACCAAGTAAAAAAGACATACAATTACACCAAGTAACAAAGACACACACTTACACCAAGTAACACAGACACACACTTACACCAAGTAACAAAGACATACACTGACACCAAGAAACAAAGACATACACTGAAACCAAGTCACAAAGACAGACACTGGCACCCAGTAACAAAGACAGACAATGACACATAGTAACACAGACATACACTGACACCAAGTAGCAAAGACATACAACTACACGAAGTAATAAAGACACACACTTACACCAAGTAACACAGAAATACACTGACACCAAGTAACAAAGACATACACTGTTACCCAGTAACACAGACACACACTTACACCAAGTAACAAAGACATACACTGACACCAAGTAACAAAGACATACACTGATTCCCAGGAGCACAGACACACACTGGGCGGCACATTGGCAGAGTGGTTAGCAGCCTCACAGCTCCAGTGACCAGGGCTCGATTTTGGGTACTGCCTGTGCGGAGTTTGCAAGTTCTCCCTGTGTCTGCGTGAGTTTCCTCCGGGTGCTCCGGCTTCCTCCCACATGCCAAAGACTTGCAGGTGGATAGGTTAATTGGCCATCATAAATTGCCCCAAGTATAGATAGGTGGTAGGGAAATATATAGGGACAGGTGGGGATGTGATAGAAATACGGGATTAGTGTAGGATTAGTATGAATGGGTGGTTGTTGGTCGGCACAGACTCGGTGGGCCGAAGGGCCTGTTTAAGTGCTGCATCTCTGCACTAAACTAAATACTGACACCTAGTGTCACAGACACACACTGACAGCCAGTAACACAAACAAACACACACTGACACCCAGTAACACAGAGAACCACTGATACACAGTAACAAAGACTTACACTGACACTAAGTAACACAGACACAAACTGACACCCAGTTACAAAGACATACAGTGACAAAAAGTAACAAAGACATACACTGACACCAAGTAACAAAGGCATACACTTACACCAAGTAACACAGACATACACTGACACGAAGTAATAACGACAGACAATTATACCAAGTAACAAAGACATACACTTACACCAAGTATTTTGACAGACACTGTCAACAAGTAACAAAGACATACACTGATACCCAGTAACACAGACACACACTTGCACCCAGTAACACAGACACACACTTACAACAAGTAACAAAGACATACACTGACACCAAGTAACAAAGACATACACTTACACCAAGTAACAAAGACATACACTGACACCAAGTAACAAAGACATACATTGATACCCAGTAACACAGACACGCACTTACACCATGTAACAAAGACATACACTGACACCAGGTAACAAAGACATACACTGACACCCAGTAACACAGACGCACACGGACACCAAGTAACACAGACACACACTGACACCCAGAAACACAGACACACACTTATCCCAAGTAACAAAGACATACACTGACACCAAGTAACAAATACATACACTTGCACCAAGTAATAAAGACATACACTGACAGCAAGTAACCAAGACATACACTGATACCCAGTAACACAGACAAACACTTACACCAACTAACAAAGACATACACTGATACCCAGTAACACAGACACACACTTACACCATGTAACACAGACATACACTGACTCCAAGAAACAAAGACATACACTGACACCAAGTAACAAAGACATACACTGATACCCAGTAACACAGACACACAATTACACCAAGTAACAAAGACATACACTGATACCCAGTAACACAGACACACACTTACACCATGTAACACAGACATACGCTTACACCAAGTAACAAAGACACACACTAACACCAAGTAACACAGACATACACTGGCACCAGGTAACAAAGACAGACAATTACACCAAGTAACAAAGACATACACTTACACCAAGTATTTTGACATACACTGACACCAAGTAACAAAGACATACACTGATACCCAGTAACACAGAGAAACACTTACACCAAGAAACAAAGAAATACACTGACACCAAGTCACAAAGACACACACTGACACCCAGTAACAAAGGCAAACACTGACACCAAGTCACAAAGAACATACACTGATACCCAGTAACACAGACACACACTTACACCAAGTAACAAAGACAGACACTGATACCCAGTAACACAGACACAAACTTACACCAATTAACAAAGACATACACTGACACCCAGTAACAAAGACATACACTGACACCCAGTAACACAGACACACACGGACACCAAGTAACAAAGACACACACTGACACCAAGTAACAAAGATACACACTTTCACCAAGTCACACAGACATACACTGACGCCAAGTAACAAAGACAGACACTGATACCCAGTAACACAGGCACACACTTACAACAAGTAACACAGACATACAATGACACCAAGTAACAAAGACATATACTGACACCAAGTAACAAAGACATACACTTACGCCAAGTAACAAAGACACACACTGACACCAAGTAACAGAGACATACACTGACACCAAGTAACAAACACAGACAATTACACCAAGTAACAAAGACATACACTTACACCAAGTAACAAAGACAAACACTGACAGCAAGTAACCCAGATATACACTAATACCCAGTAACACAGACACACACTGACACCAACTAACAAAGACATACACTGATACCCAGTAACACAGACACACACTTACACCATGGAACACAGACATACACTGACACCAAGTAACAAGGACATACACTGATACCCAGTAACACAGACACACACTTACACCATGTAACACAGACATACGCTTACACCAAGTAAAAAAGACAGACAATTACACCAAGTATCAAAGACATACACTTACACCAAGTAATTTGACATACACTGACACCAAGTAACAAAGACATACACTGATACCCAGTAACACAGACATACACTTACACCAAGAAACAAAGAAATACACTGACACCAAGTCACAAAGACACACACTGACATCCAGTAACAAAGGCAAACACTGACACCAAGTCACAAAGACACACACTGATACCCAGTAACACAGACACACACTTACACCAAGTAAAAAAGAAAGACACTGATGCCCAGTAACACAGACACACACTTACACCAATTAACAAAGACATACACTGACACCCAGTAACAAAGACATACACTGACACCCAGTAACACAGACACACACGGACACCACGTAACAAAGACACACACTGACACCAAGTAACAAAGATACACACTTTCTCCAAGTAACACAGACATACACTGACGCCAAGTAACAAAGACATACACTGATACCCAGTAACACAGGCACACACTTACACCAAGTAACACAGACATACAATGACACCAAGTAACAAAGACATACACTGACACCAAGTAACAAAGACATACACTTACGGCAAGTAACAAAGACACACACTTACACCACGTAACACAGGCATACACTGACACCAAGTAACAAACACAGACAATTGCACCAAGTAACAAAGACATAAACTTACACCAAGTATTTTGACTTACACTGACACCAAGTAACAAAGACATACACTGATACCCAGTAACACAGACACACACTTGCACCAAGTAACAAAGACATACAGTGAGACCAAGTCACAAAGACACAAACTGACACCCAGTAACAAAGACGTACACTGACACCAATCACAAAGACATACACTGATACCCAGTAACACAGACACACACTTACACCAAGTAACACAGACATGCACTGACACCAGGTAACAAAGACAGACAATTACACCAAGTAACAAAGAAATACACTAACACCAAGTATTTTGACATACACAGACAACAAGTAACAAAGACATACACTGATACCCAGTAACACAGACATACACTTACACCAAGAAACAAAGAAATACGCTGACACCAAGTCACAAAGACACACACTGACACACAGTAACAAAGACAAACACTGACACCAAGACAAAAAGACATACACTGATACCCAGTAACACAGACACACACTTACACCAAGTAACAAAGACAGACACTGATACCCAGTAACACAGACACACACTTACACCAATTAACAAAGACATACACTGACAGCCAGTAGCAAAGACATACACTGACACCCAGTAACACAGCCACACACGGACACCAAGTAACAAAGACACACACTGACACCAAATAACAAAGATACACACTTCCACCAAGTAACACAGACATACACTGACGCCAAGTGCCAAAGACATACACTGATACCCAGTAACACAGGCACACAATTACACCAAGTAACACTGACATACAATCACACCAAGTAACAAAGACATACACTGACACCAAGTGAAAAAGACATACACTTACACCAAGTAACAAAGACACACACTTACACCAAGTAACACAGGCACAACCTTACACCAAGTCACACAGACATACAATGATACCCAGTAACACAGACACACACTTACACCAAGTAACAAAGACAGACACTGATACCCAGTAACACAGTCGCACACTTACACCAAGTAACAAAGACATACACTGACACCCAGTAACAAAGACATACACTGACTCCCAATACTACAGACATGCACGAATACCCAGTAACACAGGCACACACTTACACCAAGTAACAAAGACATACACTTACACCAAGTAACACAGACATACACTGACACCCAGTAACACAGACACACACTTACACCAAGTAACAAAGACATACACTGACACCCAGTAACAAAGACATACACTTACACCAAGTAACAAAGACATACACTGACAGCAAGTAACCAAGACATACCCTGATACCCAGTAACACAGACAAACACTTACACCAACCAACAAAGACATACACTGATACCCAGTAACACAGACACACACCTACACCATGTAACACAGACATACACTGACACCAAGTAACAAAGACATACACTGACAGCCAGTAGCAAAGACATACACTGACACCCAGTAACACAGCCACACACGGACACCAAGTAACAAAGACACACACTGACACCAAATAACAAAGATACACACTTCCACCAAGTAACACAGACATACACTGACGCCAAGTGCCAAAGACATACACTGATACCCAGTAACACAGGCACACAATTACACCAAGTAACACTGACATACAATCACACCAAGTAACAAAGACATACACTGACACCAAGTGAAAAAGACATACACTTACACCAAGTAACAAAGACACACACTTACACCAAGTAACACAGGCACAACCTTACACCAAGTCACACAGACATACAATGATACCCAGTAACACAGACACACACTTACACCAAGTAACAAAGACAGACACTGATACCCAGTAACACAGTCGCACACTTACACCAAGTAACAAAGACATACACTGACACCCAGTAACAAAGACATACACTGACTCCCAATACTACAGACATGCACGAATACCCAGTAACACAGGCACACACTTACACCAAGTAACAAAGACATACACTTACACCAAGTAACACAGACATACACTGACACCCAGTAACACAGACACACACTTACACCAAGTAACAAAGACATACACTGACACCCAGTAACAAAGACATACACTTACACCAAGTAACAAAGACATACACTGACAGCAAGTAACCAAGACATACCCTGATACCCAGTAACACAGACAAACACTTACACCAACCAACAAAGACATACACTGATACCCAGTAACACAGACACACACCTACACCATGTAACACAGACATACACTGACACCAAGTAACAAAGACATACACAGGCACCAAGTAACAAAGACATACACTGATACCCAGTAACACAGACACACAATTACACCAAGTAACTAAGACATACACTGATACCCAGTAACACAGACACACACTTAGACCATGTAACACAGACATACGCTTACACCAAGTAACAAAGACACACACTAACACCAAGTAACACAGACATACACTGACACCAGGTAACAAAGACAGACAATTACACCAAGTAACAAAGACATACACTTACACCAAGTATTTTGACATACACTGACACCAAGTAACAAAGACCTGCACTGATACCCAGTAACACAGACATACACTTACACCAAGAAACAAAGAAATACACTGACACCAAGTCACAAAGACACACACTGTCACCCAGTAACAAAGGCAAACACTGACACCAAGTCACAAAGAACATACACTGATACCCAGTAACACAGACACACACTTACACCAAGTAACAAAGACAGACACTGATACCCAGTAACACAGACACACACTTACACCAATTAACAAAGACATACACTGACACCCAGTAACAAAGACATAGACTGACACCCAGTAACACAGACACACACGGACACCAAGTAACAAAGACACACACTGACACCAAGTAACAAATATACACACTTTCACCAAGTAACACAGACATACACTGACGCCAAGTAACAAAGACATACACTGATACCCAGTAACACAGGCACACACTTACACCATGTAACACAGACATACAATGACACCAAGTAACAAAGACATACACTGACACCAAGTAACAAAGACATACACTTACGCCAAGTAACAAAGACACACACTGACACCAAGTAACACAGACATACACTGACACAATGTAACAAACACAGACTATTACACCAAGTAACAAAGACATACACTTACACCAAGTAACAAAGACATACACTGACAGCAAGTAACCAAGATATACACTGATACCCAGTAACACAGACACACACTTACACCATGTAACGCAGACATTCACTGACACCAAGTAACAAAGACATACACTGACACCAAGTAACAAAGACATACACTGATACCCAGTAACACAGACACACACTTACACCAAGTAACAAAGGCATACACTGATACCCAGTAACACAGACACACACTTACACCATGTAACACAGACATACGCTGACACCAAGTAAAAAAGACACACACTAACACCAAGTAACACAGACATACGATGACACCAAGTAACAAAGACATATACTGACACCAAGTAACAAAGACATACACTTACGCCAAGTAACAAAGACACACACTTACACCAAGTAACAGAGACATACACTGACACCAAGTAACAAACACAGACAATTACACCAAGTAACAAAGACATACACTTACACCAAGTAACAAAGACAAACACTGACAGCAAGTAACCAAGATATACACTGATACCCAGTAACACAGACACACACTGACACCAACTAACAAAGACATACACTGATACCCAGTAACACAGACACACACTTACACCATGGAACACAGACATACACTGACACCAAGTAACAAGGACATACACTGATACCCAGTAACACAGACACACACTTACACCATGTAACACAGACATACGCTTACACCAAGTAAAAAAGACACACACTAACACCAAGTAACACAGACATACACTGACACCAGGCAACAAAGACAGACAATTACACCAAGTATCAAAGACATACACTTACACCAAGTAATTTGACATACACTGACACCAAGTAACAAAGACATACACTGATACCCAGTAACACAGACATACACTTACACCAAGAAACAAAGAAATACACTGACACCAAGTCACAAAGACACACACTGACATCCAGTAACAAAGGCAAACACTGACACCAAGACACAAAGACACACACTGATACCCAGTAACACAGACACACACTTACACCAAGTAAAAAAGAAAGACACTGATGCCCAGTAACACAGACACACACTTACACCAATTAACAAAGACATACACTGACACCCAGTAACAAAGACATACACTGACACCCAGTAACACAGACACACACGGACACCAAGTAACAAAGACACACACTGACACCAAGTAACAAAGATACACACTTTCTCCAAGTAACACAGACATACACTGACGCCAAGTAACAAAGACATACACTGATACCCAGTAACACAGGCACACACTTACACCAAGTAACACAGACATACAATGACACCAAGTAACAAAGACATACACTGACACCAAGTAACAAAGACATACACTTACGGCAAGTAACAAAGACACACACTTACACCACGTAACACAGGCATACACTGACACCAAGTAACAAACACAGACAATTGCACCAAGTAACAAAGACATAAACTTACACCAAGTATTTTGACTTACACTGACACCAAGTAACAAAGACATACACTGATACCCAGTAACACAGACACACACTTACACCAAGTAACAAAGACATACAGTGACACCAAGTCACAAAGACACAAACTGACACCCAGTAACAAAGACGTACACTGACACCAATCACAAAGACATACACTGATACCCAGTAACACAGACTCACACTTACACCAAGTAACACAGACATGCACTGACACCAGGTAACAAAGACAGACAATTACACCAAGTAACAAAGAAATACACTTACACCAAGTATTTTGACATACACAGACACCAAGTAACAAAGACATACACTGATACCCAGTAACACAGACATACACTTACACCAAGAAACAAAGAAATACGCTGACACCAAGTCACAAAGACACACACTGACACACAGTAACAAAGACAAACACTGACACCAAGACAAAAATACATACACTGATACCCAGTAACACAGACACACACTTACACCAAGTAACAAAGACAGACACTGATACCCAGTAACACAGACACACACTTACACCAATTAACAAAGACATACACTGACAGCCAGTAGCAAAGACATACACTGACACCCAGTAACACAGCCACACACGGACACCAAGTAACAAAGACACACACTGACACCAAATAACAAAGATACACACTTTCACCAAGTAACACAGACATACACTGACGCCAAGTGCCAAAGACATACACTGATACCCAGTAACACAGGCACACAATTACACCAAGTAACACTGACATACAATCACACCAAGTAACAAAGACATACACTGACACCAAGTAAAAAAGACATACACTTACACCAAGTAACAAAGACACACACTTACACCAAGTAACACAGGCACAACCTTACACCAAGTCACACAGACATACAATGATACCCAGTAACACAGACACACACTTACACCAAGTAACAAAGACAGACACTGATACCCAGTAACACAGTCGCACACTTACAACAAGTAACAAAGACATACACTGACACCCAGTAACAAAGACATACACTGACTCCCAATACTGCAGACATGCACGAATGCCCAGTAACACAGGCACACACTTACACCAAGTAACAAAGACATACACTTACACCAAGTAACACAGACATACACTGACACCCAGTAACACAGACACACACTTACACCAAGTAACAAAGACATACACTGACACCCAGTAACAAAGACATACACTTGCACCAAGTAACAAAGACATACACTGACAGCAAGTAACCAAGACATACCCTGATACCCAGTAACACAGACAAACACTTACACCAACCAACAAAGACATACACTGATACCCAGTAACACAGACACACACCTACACCATGTAACACAGACATACACTGACACCAAGTAACAAAGACATACACTGACTCCCAATACTACAGACATGCACGAATACCCAGTAACACAGGCACACACTTACACCAAGTAACAAAGACATACACTTACACCAAGTAACACAGACATACACTGACACCCAGTAACACAGACACACAATTACACCAAGTAACAAAGACATACACTGACACCCAGTAACAAAGACATACACTTGCACCAAGTAACAAAGACATACACTGACAGCAAGTAACCAAGACATACCCTGATACCCAGTAACACAGACAAACACTTACACCAACCAACAAAGACATACACTGATACCCAGTAACACAGACACACACCTACACCATGTAACACAGACATACACTGACACCAAGTAACAAAGACATACACAGGCAGCAAGTAACAAAGACATACACTGATACCCAGTAACACAGACACACAATTACACCAAGTAACAAAGACATACACTGATACCCAGTAACACAGACACACACTTAGACCATGTAACACAGACATACGCTTACACCAAGTAACAAAGACACACACTAACACCAAGTAACACAGACATACACTGACACCAGGTAACAAAGACAGACAATTACACCAAGTAACAAAGACATACACTTACACCAAGTATTTTGACATACACTGACACCAAGTAACAAAGACCTGCACTGATACCCAGTAACACAGACATACACTTACACCAAGAAACAAAGAAATACACTGACACCAAGTCACAAAGACACACACTGTCACCCAGTAACAAAGGCAAACACTGACACCAAGTCACAAAGAACATACACTGATACCCAGTAACACAGACACACACTTACACCAAGTAACAAAGACAGACACTGATACCCAGTAACACAGACACACACTTACACCAATTAACAAAGACATACACTGACACCCAGTAACAAAGACATACACTGACACCCAGTAACACAGACACACACGGACACCAAGTAACAAAGACACACACTGACACCAAGTAACAAATATACACACTTTCACCAAGTAACACAGACATACACTGACGCCAAGTAACAAAGACATACACTGATACCCAGTAACACAGGCACACACTTACACCATGTAACACAGACATACAATGACACCAAGTAACAAAGACATACACTGACACCAAGTAACAAAGACATACACTTACGCCAAGTAACAAAGACACACACTGACACCAAGTAACACAGACATACACTGACACCAAGTAACAAACACAGACAATTACACCAAGTAACAAAGACATACACTTACACCAAGTAACAAAGACATACACTGACAGCAAGTAACCAAGATATACACTGATACCCAGTAACACAGACACACACTTACACCATGTAACGCAGACATTCACTGACACCAAGTAACAAAGACATACACTGAAACCAAGTAACAAAGACATACACTGATACCCAGTAACACAGACACACACTTACACCAAGTAACAAAGGCATACACTGATACCCAGTAACACAGACACACACTTACACCATGTAACACAGACATACGCTGACACCAAGTAAAAAAGACACACACTAACACCAAGTAACACAGACATGCACTGACACCAGGTAACAAAGACAGACAATTACACCAAGTAACAAAGACATACACTTACACCAAGTATTTTGACATACACTGACACCAAGTAACAAAGACATACACTGATACCCAGTAACACAGACATACACTTACACCAAGAAACAAAGAAAAACACTGACACCCAATAACAAAGGCAAACACTGACACCAAGTCACAAAGACGCACACTGACACCCAGTAACAAAGGCAAACACTGACACCAAGTCACAAAGACATACACTGATACCCAGTAACACAGACACACACTTACACCAAGTAAAAACGACAGACACTGATGCCCAGTAACACAGACACACACTTACACCAATTAACAAAGACACACACTTACACCATGTAACACAGACATACACTGACTCCAAGAAACAAAGACATACACTGACACCAAGTAACAAAGACATACACTGATACCCAGTAACACAGACACACAATTACACCAAGTAACAAAGACATACACTGATACCCAGTAACACAGACACACACTTACACCATGTAACACAGACATACGCTTACACCAAGTAACAAAGACACACACTAACACCAAGTAACACAGACATACACTGGCACCAGGTAACAAAGACAGACAATTACACCAAGTAACAAAGACATACACTTACACCAAGTATTTTGACATACACTGACACCAAGTAACAAAGACATACACTGATACCCAGTAACACAGAGAAACACTTACACCAAGAAACAAAGAAATACACTGACACCAAGTCACAAAGACACACACTGACACCCAGTAACAAAGGCAAACACTGACACCAAGTCACAAAGAACATACACTGATACCCAGTAACACAGACACACACTTACACCAAGTAACAAAGACAGACACTGATACCCAGTAACACAGACACAAACTTACACCAATTAACAAAGACATACACTGACACCCAGTAACAAAGACATACACTGACACCCAGTAACACAGACACACACGGACACCAAGTAACAAAGACACACACTGACACCAAGTAACAAAGATACACACTTTCACCAAGTCACACAGACATACACTGACGCCAAGTAACAAAGACAGACACTGATACCCAGTAACACAGGCACACACTTACAACAAGTAACACAGACATACAATGACACCAAGTAACAAAGACATATACTGACACCAAGTAACAAAGACATACACTTACGCCAAGTAACAAAGACACACACTGACACCAAGTAACAGAGACATACACTGACACCAAGTAACAAACACAGACAATTACACCAAGTAACAAAGACATACACTTACACCAAGTAACAAAGACAAACACTGACAGCAAGTAACCAAGATATACACTGATACCCAGTAACACAGACACACACTGACACCAACTAACAAAGACATACACTGATACCCAGTAACACAGACACACACTTACACCATGGAACACAGACATACACTGACACCAAGTAACAAGGACATACACTGATACCCAGTAACACAGACACACACTTACACCATGTAACACAGACATACGCTTACACCAAGTAAAAAAGACAGACAATTACACCAAGTATCAAAGACATACACTTACACCAAGTAATTTGACATACACTGACACCAAGTAACAAAGACATACACTGATACCCAGTAACACAGACATACACTTACACCAAGAAACAAAGAAATACACTGACACCAAGTCACAAAGACACACACTGACATCCAGTAACAAAGGCAAACACTGACACCAAGTCACAAAGACACACACTGATACCCAGTAACACAGACACACACTTACACCAAGTAAAAAAGAAAGACACTGATGCCCAGTAACACAGACACACACTTACACCAATTAACAAAGACATACACTGACACCCAGTAACAAAGACATACACTGACACCCAGTAACACAGACACACACGGACACCACGTAACAAAGACACACACTGACACCAAGTAACAAAGATACACACTTTCTCCAAGTAACACAGACATACACTGACGCCAAGTAACAAAGACATACACTGATACCCAGTAACACAGGCACACACTTACACCAAGTAACACAGACATACAATGACACCAAGTAACAAAGACATACACTGACACCAAGTAACAAAGACATACACTTACGGCAAGTAACAAAGACACACACTTACACCACGTAACACAGGCATACACTGACACCAAGTAACAAACACAGACAATTGCACCAAGTAACAAAGACATAAACTTACACCAAGTATTTTGACTTACACTGACACCAAGTAACAAAGACATACACTGATACCCAGTAACACAGACACACACTTACACCAAGTAACAAAGACATACAGTGAGACCAAGTCACAAAGACACAAACTGACACCCAGTAACAAAGACGTACACTGACACCAATCACAAAGACATACACTGATACCCAGTAACACAGACTCACACTTACACCAAGTAACACAGACATGCACTGACACCAGGTAACAAAGACAGACAATTACACCAAGTAACAAAGAAATACACTAACACCAAGTATTTTGACATACACAGACACCAAGTAACAAAGACATACACTGATACCCAGTAACACAGACATACACTTACACCAAGAAACAAAGAAATACGCTGACACCAAGTCACAAAGACACACACTGACACACAGTAACAAAGACAAACACTGACACCAAGACAAAAAGACATACACTGATACCCAGTAACACAGACACACACTTACACCAAGTAACAAAGACAGACACTGATACCCAGTAACACAGACACACACTTACACCAATTAACAAAGACATACACTGACAGCCAGTAGCAAAGACATACACTGACACCCAGTAACACAGCCACACACGGACACCAAGTAACAAAGACACACACTGACACCAAATAACAAAGATACACACTTCCACCAAGTAACACAGACATACACTGACGCCAAGTGCCAAAGACATACACTGATACCCAGTAACACAGGCACACAATTACACCAAGTAACACTGACATACAATCACACCAAGTAACAAAGACATACACTGACACCAAGTGAAAAAGACATACACTTACACCAAGTAACAAAGACACACACTTACACCAAGTAACACAGGCACAACCTTACACCAAGTCACACAGACATACAATGATACCCAGTAACACAGACACACACTTACACCAAGTAACAAAGACAGACACTGATACCCAGTAACACAGTCGCACACTTACACCAAGTAACAAAGACATACACTGACACCCAGTAACAAAGACATACACTGACTCCCAATACTACAGACATGCACGAATACCCAGTAACACAGGCACACACTTACACCAAGTAACAAAGACATACACTTACACCAAGTAACACAGACATACACTGACACCCAGTAACACAGACACACACTTACACCAAGTAACAAAGACATACACTGACACCCAGTAACAAAGACATACACTTACACCAAGTAACAAAGACATACACTGACAGCAAGTAACCAAGACATACCCTGATACCCAGTAACACAGACAAACACTTACACCAACCAACAAAGACATACACTGATACCCAGTAACACAGACACACACCTACACCATGTAACACAGACATACACTGACACCAAGTAACAAAGACATACACAGGCACCAAGTAACAAAGACATACACTGATACCCAGTAACACAGACACACAATTACACCAAGTAACTAAGACATACACTGATACCCAGTAACACAGACACACACTTAGACCATGTAACACAGACATACGCTTACACCAAGTAACAAAGACACACACTAACACCAAGTAACACAGACATACACTGACACCAGGTAACAAAGACAGACAATTACACCAAGTAACAAAGACATACACTTACACCAAGTATTTTGACATACACTGACACCAAGTAACAAAGACCTGCACTGATACCCAGTAACACAGACATACACTTACACCAAGAAACAAAGAAATACACTGACACCAAGTCACAAAGACACACACTGTCACCCAGTAACAAAGGCAAACACTGACACCAAGTCACAAAGAACATACACTGATACCCAGTAACACAGACACACACTTACACCAAGTAACAAAGACAGACACTGATACCCAGTAACACAGACACACACTTACACCAATTAACAAAGACATACACTGACACCCAGTAACAAAGACATAGACTGACACCCAGTAACACAGACACACACGGACACCAAGTAACAAAGACACACACTGACACCAAGTAACAAATATACACACTTTCACCAAGTAACACAGACATACACTGACGCCAAGTAACAAAGACATACACTGATACCCAGTAACACAGGCACACACTTACACCATGTAACACAGACATACAATGACACCAAGTAACAAAGACATACACTGACACCAAGTAACAAAGACATACACTTACGCCAAGTAACAAAGACACACACTGACACCAAGTAACACAGACATACACTGACACAATGTAACAAACACAGACTATTACACCAAGTAACAAAGACATACACTTACACCAAGTAACAAAGACATACACTGACAGCAAGTAACCAAGATATACACTGATACCCAGTAACACAGACACACACTTACACCATGTAACGCAGACATTCACTGACACCAAGTAACAAAGACATACACTGACACCAAGTAACAAAGACATACACTGATACCCAGTAACACAGACACACACTTACACCAAGTAACAAAGGCATACACTGATACCCAGTAACACAGACACACACTTACACCATGTAACACAGACATACGCTGACACCAAGTAAAAAAGACACACACTAACACCAAGTAACACAGACATACGATGACACCAAGTAACAAAGACATATACTGACACCAAGTAACAAAGACATACACTTACGCCAAGTAACAAAGACACACACTTACACCAAGTAACAGAGACATACACTGACACCAAGTAACAAACACAGACAATTACACCAAGTAACAAAGACATACACTTACACCAAGTAACAAAGACAAACACTGACAGCAAGTAACCAAGATATACACTGATACCCAGTAACACAGACACACACTGACACCAACTAACAAAGACATACACTGATACCCAGTAACACAGACACACACTTACACCATGGAACACAGACATACACTGACACCAAGTAACAAGGACATACACTGATACCCAGTAACACAGACACACACTTACACCATGTAACACAGACATACGCTTACACCAAGTAAAAAAGACACACACTAACACCAAGTAACACAGACATACACTGACACCAGGCAACAAAGACAGACAATTACACCAAGTATCAAAGACATACACTTACACCAAGTAATTTGACATACACTGACACCAAGTAACAAAGACATACACTGATACCCAGTAACACAGACATACACTTACACCAAGAAACAAAGAAATACACTGACACCAAGTCACAAAGACACACACTGACATCCAGTAACAAAGGCAAACACTGACACCAAGACACAAAGACACACACTGATACCCAGTAACACAGACACACACTTACACCAAGTAAAAAAGAAAGACACTGATGCCCAGTAACACAGACACACACTTACACCAATTAACAAAGACATACACTGACACCCAGTAACAAAGACATACACTGACACCCAGTAACACAGACACACACGGACACCAAGTAACAAAGACACACACTGACACCAAGTAACAAAGATACACACTTTCTCCAAGTAACACAGACATACACTGACGCCAAGTAACAAAGACATACACTGATACCCAGTAACACAGGCACACACTTACACCAAGTAACACAGACATACAATGACACCAAGTAACAAAGACATACACTGACACCAAGTAACAAAGACATACACTTACGGCAAGTAACAAAGACACACACTTACACCACGTAACACAGGCATACACTGACACCAAGTAACAAACACAGACAATTGCACCAAGTAACAAAGACATAAACTTACACCAAGTATTTTGACTTACACTGACACCAAGTAACAAAGACATACACTGATACCCAGTAACACAGACACACACTTACACCAAGTAACAAAGACATACAGTGACACCAAGTCACAAAGACACAAACTGACACCCAGTAACAAAGACGTACACTGACACCAATCACAAAGACATACACTGATACCCAGTAACACAGACTCACACTTACACCAAGTAACACAGACATGCACTGACACCAGGTAACAAAGACAGACAATTACACCAAGTAACAAAGAAATACACTTACACCAAGTATTTTGACATACACAGACACCAAGTAACAAAGACATACACTGATACCCAGTAACACAGACATACACTTACACCAAGAAACAAAGAAATACGCTGACACCAAGTCACAAAGACACACACTGACACACAGTAACAAAGACAAACACTGACACCAAGACAAAAATACATACACTGATACCCAGTAACACAGACACACACTTACACCAAGTAACAAAGACAGACACTGATACCCAGTAACACAGACACACACTTACACCAATTAACAAAGACATACACTGACAGCCAGTAGCAAAGACATACACTGACACCCAGTAACACAGCCACACACGGACACCAAGTAACAAAGACACACACTGACACCAAATAACAAAGATACACACTTTCACCAAGTAACACAGACATACACTGACGCCAAGTGCCAAAGACATACACTGATACCCAGTAACACAGGCACACAATTACACCAAGTAACACTGACATACAATCACACCAAGTAACAAAGACATACACTGACACCAAGTAAAAAAGACATACACTTACACCAAGTAACAAAGACACACACTTACACCAAGTAACACAGGCACAACCTTACACCAAGTCACACAGACATACAATGATACCCAGTAACACAGACACACACTTACACCAAGTAACAAAGACAGACACTGATACCCAGTAACACAGTCGCACACTTACAACAAGTAACAAAGACATACACTGACACCCAGTAACAAAGACATACACTGACTCCCAATACTGCAGACATGCACGAATGCCCAGTAACACAGGCACACACTTACACCAAGTAACAAAGACATACACTTACACCAAGTAACACAGACATACACTGACACCCAGTAACACAGACACACACTTACACCAAGTAACAAAGACATACACTGACACCCAGTAACAAAGACATACACTTGCACCAAGTAACAAAGACATACACTGACAGCAAGTAACCAAGACATACCCTGATACCCAGTAACACAGACAAACACTTACACCAACCAACAAAGACATACACTGATACCCAGTAACACAGACACACACCTACACCATGTAACACAGACATACACTGACACCAAGTAACAAAGACATACACTGACTCCCAATACTACAGACATGCACGAATACCCAGTAACACAGGCACACACTTACACCAAGTAACAAAGACATACACTTACACCAAGTAACACAGACATACACTGACACCCAGTAACACAGACACACAATTACACCAAGTAACAAAGACATACACTGACACCCAGTAACAAAGACATACACTTGCACCAAGTAACAAAGACATACACTGACAGCAAGTAACCAAGACATACCCTGATACCCAGTAACACAGACAAACACTTACACCAACCAACAAAGACATACACTGATACCCAGTAACACAGACACACACCTACACCATGTAACACAGACATACACTGACACCAAGTAACAAAGACATACACAGGCACCAAGTAACAAAGACATACACTGATACCCAGTAACACAGACACACAATTACACCAAGTAACAAAGACATACACTGATACCCAGTAACACAGACACACACTTAGACCATGTAACACAGACATACGCTTACACCAAGTAACAAAGACACACACTAACAGCAAGTAACACAGACATACACTGACACCAGGTAACAAAGACAGACAATTACACCAAGTAACAAAGACATACACTTACACCAAGTAACAAAGACATACACTGACAGCAAGTAACCAAGATATACACTGATACCCAGTAACACAGACACACACTTACACCATGTAACGCAGACATTCACTGACACCAAGTAACAAAGACATACACTGAAACCAAGTAACAAAGACATACACTGATACCCAGTAACACAGACACACACTTACACCAAGTAACAAAGGCATACACTGATACCCAGTAACACAGACACACACTTACACCATGTAACACAGACATACGCTGACACCAAGTAAAAAAGACACACACTAACACCAAGTAACACAGACATGCACTGACACCAGGTAACAAAGACAGACAATTACACCAAGTAACAAAGACATACACTTACACCAAGTATTTTGACATACACTGACACCAAGTAACAAAGACATACACTGATACCCAGTAACACAGACATACACTTACACCAAGAAACAAAGAAAAACACTGACACCCAATAACAAAGGCAAACACTGACACCAAGTCACAAAGACGCACACTGACACCCAGTAACAAAGGCAAACACTGACACCAAGTCACAAAGACATACACTGATACCCAGTAACACAGACACACACTTACACCAAGTAAAAACGACAGACACTGATGCCCAGTAACACAGACACACACTTACACCAATTAACAAAGACATACACTGACACCAGGTAACAAAGACATACACTGATACCCAGTAACACAGGCACACACTTACACCAAGTAACACAGACATACAATGACACCAAGTAACAAAGACATACACTGACACCAAGTAACAAAGACATACATTTACGCCAAGTAACAAAGACACACAATTACACCACGTAACGCAGACATACAATGACACCAAGTAACAAACACAGACAATTACACCAAGTAACAAAGACATACACTTACACCAAGTATTTTGACATAAAGTGACATAAAGTTACAAAGACATACACTGATACCCAGTAACACAGACACACACTTACACCAAGTAACAGAGACATACAGTGACACCAAGTCACAAAGACACAAACTGACACCCAGTAACAAAGACGTACACTGACACCAATCACAAAGACATGCACTGATACCCAGTAACACAGACACACACTTACACCAAGTAACACATACATACACTGACACCAGGTAGCAAAGACAGACAATTACGCCAAATAACAAAGAAATACACATACACCAAGTATTTTGACATACACTGACACCAAGTAACAAAGACATACACTGATACCCAGTAACACAGACATACACTTACACAAAGAAACAAAGAAATACACTGACACCAAGTCACAAAGACACACACTGACACCCAGTAACAAAGACAAACACTTACACCAAGTAACAAAGACAGACACTGATACCCAGTAGCAAAGACATACACTGACACCCAGTAACACAGACACACACGGACAGCAAGTAACAAAGACATACACTGATGCCCAGTAACACAGACACACACTTACACCAATTAACAAAGACATACACTGACACCAGGTAACAAAGACATACACTGATACCCAGTAACAAAGACATACACTGACACCAAGTAACAAAGACATACTCTTACGCCAAGTAACAAAGACACACAATTACACCACGTAACGCAGACATACACTGACACCAAGTAACAAACACAGACAATTACACCAAGTAACAAAGACATACACTTACACCAAGTATTTTGACATACACTGACACAAAGTTACAAAGACATACACTGATACCCAGTAACACAGACACACACTTACACCAAGTAACAAAGACATACAGTGACACCAAGTCACAAAGACACAAACCGACACCCAGTAACAAAGACGTACACTGACACCAATCACAAAGACATGCACTGATACCCAGTAACACAGACACACACTTACACCAAGTAACACAGACATACACTGACACCAGGTAGCAAAGACAGACAATTACACCAAATAACAAAGAAATACACATACACCAAGTATTTTGACATACACTGACACCAAGTAACAAAGAGATACACTGATACCCAGTAACACAGACATACACTTACACCAAGAAACAAAGAGATACACTGACACCAAGTCACAAAGACACACACTGACACCCAGTAACAAAGACAAACACTTACACCAAGTAACAAAGACATACACTGATACCCAGTAGCAAAGACATACACTGACACCCAGTAACACAGACACACACGGACAGCAAGTAACAAAGACATACACTGACACCAAGTAACAAAGATACACACTTTCACCAAGTAACACAGACATACACTGACGCCAAGTGCCAAAGTCATACACTGATACCCAGTAACGCAGGCAGACACTTACACCAAGTAACACTGACATACAATCACACCAAGTAACAAAGACATACACTGACAGCAAGCAACAAAGACATACACTTACACCAAGTAACAAAGACACACACTTACACCAAGTAACACAGGCACACACTTACACCAAGTAACACAGACATACAATGACACCCAGTAACACAGACACACACTTACACCAAGTAACAAAGACAGACACTGACACCCAGTAACAAAGACATACACTGACACCCAGTACCACAGACATGCACGGATACCCAGTAACACAGACACACACTAACACCAAGTGACAAAGACATACACTGACACCAAGTATTTTGACATACACTGACACCAAGTAACAAAGACATACACTGATACCCAGTAACACAGACACACACTTACACCAAGTAACAAATACATACAGTGACACCAAGTCACAAAGGCACAAACTGACACCCAGTAACAAAGACATACACTGACACCAAGTAACACAGACACACACTTACACCAAGTAACACAGACATACACTGACACCAAGTCACAAAGACTTACACTGATACCCAGTAACACAGACACACACTTACACCAAGTAACACAGACAGACACTCACACCCAGTAGCACAGACACACACTTACACCAAGTAACAAAAACATACACTGACACCAAGTAACACAGACACACACTGACAACCAGTAACTTTGACATACACTGACACCAAGTAACAAAGACATACACTGATACCCAGTAACACAGACACACACTTACACCAAGTAACAAAGACATACAGTGAAACCAAGTCACAAAGAGACAAACTGACACCCAGTAACAAAGACATACACTGACACCAAGTAACACAGACACACACTTCCACCAAGTAACACAGACATACACTGACACCAAGTCACAAAGACATACACTGATACCCAGTAACACAGACACACACTTACACCAAGTAACACAGACAGACACTCACACCCAGCAACACAGACAAACACTTACACCAAGTAACAAAGACATACACTGACACCAAGTAACAAAGACATACACTGACACCCGGTAACACTGACACACACGGACAACAAGTAACAAAGACACGCACTTACACCAAGTAACACAGACACACACTGACACCAAGTAACACAGACACTCACTTACACCAAGTAACAAAGACATACACTGATACCCAGTAACACAGGCACACACTGGGGGTGGGGGGGGGGGGGGGGTGCACTTTGGAGCAGTGGTTAGCACCGCGGCCTCACAGCTCCAGGGACCCGGGTTCGATTCTGGGTACTGAGTATGCGCAGTTTGCAAATTCTCCCTGTATCTGCGTGAGTTTCCTCTTGTGCTCCGGTTTCCTACCACATGCCAAAGACTTGCAGGTTGATAGGTTAATTGGCCATCATAAATTGCCCCTAGTATAGGTAGGTGGTAGGGAAATATATAGGGACAGGTGGGGATGTGATAAAAATACGGGATTAGAGTAGGATTAGCATAAATGGGTGGTTGATGTTCGGCACAGACTCGGTGGGCCGAAGGGCCTGTTTAAGTGCTGTATCTCGAAACTAAACTAAATACTGACACCTAGTGTCACCGAAACACACTGACACCCAGTAACACAAACAAACACACACTGACACCCAGTAACACAGAGAACCACTGATACACAGTAACAAAGACATACACGGACACCAAGTAACACAGACACACACTGACACCCAGTAACAAAGACATAAACTGACACCAAGTCACAAAGACATACACTGATACCAAGTCACAAAGACATACACTGATACCCAGTAACACAGACACACACTGACACCAAGTAACAAAGACATACACTGAGACCAAGTAACAAAGCCACACACCTACACCAAGTAACAAAGACACACACTTACACCAAGTAACACAGACATACACTGACACCAAGTAACAAAGACAGACAATTACGCCAAGTAACAAAGACATACACTTACACCAGGTATTTTGACATATACTGACACCAAGTAACAAAGACATACACTGATACCCAGCAACACCGACATACACTTACACCAAGTAACAAAGACATACACTGACACCAATTCACAAAGACACACACTGACACCCAGTAACAAAGACATACAGTGACACCAAGTCACAAAGACCGACACTGATACCCAGTAACACAGACACACACTTACATCAAGTAACAAAGAATACTCTGACACCCAGTAACAAAGACATACACTGACACCCAGTAACACTGACACACACGGACACCAAGTAACAAAGACACACACTTACACCAAGTAACAAAGACATACACTGACACCAATTCACAAAGACATACACTGACACCAATTAACAAAGACATACACTGAAACCCAGTAACACAGACACACACTTACACCAAGTAACAAAGACAGACACTGATACCCAGTAACACAGACACACACTTGCACCAAGTAACAAAGGCATACACTGACACCCAGTAACAAAGTCATACACTGACACCCAGTAACACAGACACACACTGACACCAAGTAACAAAGACATACACTGACACCAAGTGACAAAGACATACACTGACACCAAGTCACAAAGACATACACTGATACCCAGGAACACAGACACACACTGACACCCAGCAGCAAAGACATACACTGATCCCCAAGTAACACGGAAACACATTGACACCCAGTAACAAAGACATACACTGATTCCAAGTCACAAAGACATACACTGATACCCAGTAACACAGACACACACTGACACCCAGTAACAAAGACATACACTGATATCAAGTCACAAAGACATTCACTTACACCAATTAAGAAAGACACACACTTTCACCAAGAAACACAGACACTCACTGTCACCCAGAAACACAGACACATACTTACACAAAGTAACACGGACATACACTGACACTAAGTAACAAAGACATACACTGATACCCAGTAACACAGACACACACTTACCCCAAGTAACACAGATATACACTGGCAACAAGTAACAAAGATATGCACTGACACCCAGTAACACAGACACACACGGACACCAAGTAACAAAGACACACACTTACACCAAGTAACACAGACACACACTTACACCAAGTAACAAAGACAGACACTGATACCCAGTAACACAGACACACACGGACACCAAGTAACAACGACACACACTTACACCAGGTAACACAGACACACACTGACACCCAGTAAAACAGACACACACTTACACCAAGTAACACAGACATACACTGACACCAAGAAACACAGACATACAGTGACACCAAGTAACAAAGACATACACTGATACCCAGTAACACAGTCCACACTTACACCAAGTAACACAGACACACACTTACACCAAGTAACAAAGACATAGATATACACCAAGTAACACAGACATACACTGACACCAAGGAACAAAGACATACAATTACACCAAGTAACAAAGACACACACTTGCACCAAGTAACACAGATATACACTGGCACCAAGTAACAAAGACATGCACTGTCACCCAGTAACACAGACACACACGGACACCAAGTAACAAAGACACACACTTACACCAAGTAACACAGACACACACTGACACCCAGTAACACAGACACACACTTACACCAAGTAACACAGACATAGACTGACACCAAGTAACAAAGACATACACTGATACCCAGTAACACAGACACACACTTACACCAAGTAACACAGACATACACTTACACCAAGTAACAAAGACATACAATGATACCCAGGAACACAGACACACACTTACACCAAGAAACACAGACACACAATTACACCAAGTAACAAAGACATACACTTACACCAAGTAACACATACATACACTGACACCAAGTAACAAAGACTTGCACTGATACCCAGTAACACAGACACACACTGACACCCAGTTAGAAACACACACTGACCCCCAGTAACACAGACACACACTGACCCCCAGTAACACAGACATACACTGACACCAAGTCACAAAGACACACACTGACACCCAGTAACAAAGACATACACTGACACCAAGTCACAAAGACACACACTGACACCCAGTAACAAAGGCATACACTGACACCCAGTAACAAAGACATACACTGACACCCAGTAACACAGACACACACTGACACCAAGTAACAAAGACATACACTGACACCAAGTGACAAAGACACACACTGACACCCACTAACAAAGACATACACTGACACCAAGTCACAAAGACATACACTGATACCCAGGAACACAGACACACACTGACACCCAGTAACAAAGACATACACTGATACCAAGTCACAAAGACATACACTGATACCCAGTAACACAGAAACACACTGACACCCAGTAACAAAGACATACACTGATACCAAGTCACAAAGACATACACTGATACCCAGTAACACAGACGCACACTGACACCCAGTAACAAAGACATACACTGATATCAAGTCACAAAGACATTCACTTACACCAATTAACAAAGACACACACTTACACCAAGTAACACAGACATACACTGACACCAAGTAACAAAGACAAACACCGACACCAAGTAACAAAGACAGACACTTACACCAAGTAACACAGACACACACTTACACCAAGTAACACAGACATACAATGACACCAAGTAACAAAGACAGACACTGACACCAAGTAAAACAGCCATACACTTACACCAAGTAACAAAGGCAGACAATTACACCAAGTAACAAAGACATACACTTACATCAAGTATTTTGACATACACTGGCACCAAGTAACAACGACATACTCTGATACCCAGTAACACAGACACACACTTGCACCAAGTAACAAAGACATACACTGACACCAAGTCACAAAGACACACACAGACACCCAGTAACAAAGACATACACTGACACCAAGTCACAAAGACATACACTGATGCCCAGTAACACAGACACACATTTACACCAAGTAAGACAGACATACACTGACACCAAGTAACAAAGACATGCACTGATACCCAGTAACACAGACACACACTTGCACCAAGTAACACAGACACACACTTACACCAAGTAACAAAGACATAGACAAACACCAAGTAACACAGACATACACTGACACCAAGTAACAAAGACATACAATTACACCAAGTAACAAAGACACACACTTGCACCAAGTAACACAGATATACACTGGCACCAAGTAACAAAGACATGCACTGTCACCCAGTAACACAGACACACACGGACACCAAGTAACAAAGACACACACTTACACCAAGTAACACAGACACACACTGACACCCAGTAACACAGACACACACTTACACCAAGTAACACAGACATACACTGACACCAAGTAACAAAGACATACACTGATACCCAGTAACACAGACACACACTTACACCAAGTAACACAGACATACACTTACACCAAGTAACAAAGACATACAATGATACCCAGGAACACAGACAAACACTTACACCAAGAAACACAGACACACAATTACACCAAGTAACAAAGACATACACTTACACCAAGTAACACAGACATACACTGACACCAAGTAACAAAGACTTGCACTGACACCCAGTAACACAGACACACACTGACACCCAGTTCGAAACACACACTGACCCCCAATAACACAGACACACACTGACCCCCAGTAACACAGACATACACTGACACCAAGTCACAAAGACACACACTGACACCCAGTAACAAAGACATACACTGACACCAAGTCACAAAGACATGCACTGATACACAGACACACACTTATACCAAGTAAAACAGACATACTCTGACACCAAGTAACAAAGACATACACTGATACCCATTATCACAGACACACACTTACATCAAGTAACAAAGACATACACTGATACCCAGTAACACAGACACACACTTACGCCAAGTAACAAAGGCATACACTGACACCCAGTAACAAAGACATACACTGACACCCAGTAACACAGACACACACTGACACCAAGTAACAAAGACATACACTGACACCAAGTGACAAAGACACACACTGACACCCAGTAACAAAGACATACACTGACACCAAGTCACAAAGACATACACTGATACCCAGGAACACAGACACACACTGACACCCAGTAACAAAGACATACACTGATACCAAGTCACAAAGACATACACTGATACCCAGTAACACAGAAACACACTGACACCCAGTAACAAAGACATACACTGATACCAAGTCACAAAGACATACATTGAGACCCAGTAACACATACACACACTGACACCCAGTAACAAAGACATGCACTGATATCAAGTCACAAAGACATTCACTTACACCAATTAACAAAGACACACACTTACACCAAGTAACACAGACATACACTGACACCAAGTAACAAAGACAAACACCGACACCAAGTAACAAAGACATACACTTACACCAAGTAACAAAGACACACACTTACACCAAGTAACACAGACATACAATCACACCAAGTAACAAAGACAGACACTGACACCAAGTAAAAAAGCCATACACTTACACCAAGTAACAAAGGCAGACAATTACACCAAGTAACAAAGACATACACTTACATCAAGTATTTTGACATACACTGGCACCAAGTAACAACGACATACTCTGATACCCAGTAACACAGACACACACTTACACCAAGTAACAAAGACATACACTGACACCAAGTCACAAAGACACACACTGACACCCAGTAACAAAGACATAAACTGACACCAAGTCACAAACACATACACTAATGCCCAGTAACACAGACACACACTTACACCAAGTAACACAGACATACACTGACACCAAGTAACAAAGACATGCACTGATACCCAGTAACACAGACACACACTTGCACCAAGTAACAAAGACAGACACTGATAACCAGTAACACAGACACACACTTACACCAAGTAACAAAGACATACACTGACACCCAGTAACAAAGACATACACTGACACCCAGTAACACAGACACACACGGACACTAAGTAACAAAGACACACACTTACACCAAGTAACACAGACACACACTGACACCCAGTAACACAGACACACACTTACACCAAGTAACACAGACATACACTGATACCAAGTAACAAAGACATACACTGATACCCAGTAACACAGACACACACTTACACCAACTAACACAGACATACACAGACACCAAGTAACAAAGACATACACTGATACCCAGTAACACAGACACACTCTTACACCAAGTAACACAGACATACACTGACACCAAGTAACAAAGACATACAATTGCACCAAGTAACAATGACGCACACTTACACCAAGTAACACAGACACACATTGACACCCAGTAACACAGACACACACTTACACCAAGTATCACAGACACACACTGACACCCAGTAACACAGACACACACTTACACCAAGCAACACAGACATGCACTGACAACAAGTAACAAAGACATACACTGATACCCAGTAACACAGACACACACTTACACCAAGTAACACAGACATACACTGACACCAAGTAGCAAAGACATACACTGATACCCAGCAACACCGACATACACTTACACCAAGTAACAAAGACATACACTGATACCCAGCAACACCGACATACACTTACACCAAGTAACAAAGACATACACTGACACCAATTCACAAAGACACACACTGACACCCAGTAACAAAGACATACAGTGACACCAAGTCACAAAGACCGACACTGATACCCAGTAACACAGACACACACTTACATCAAGTAACAAAGAATACTCTGACACCCAGTAACAAAGACATACACTGACACCCAGTAACACTGACACACACGGACACCAAGTAACAAAGACACACACTTACACCAAGTAACAAAGACATACACTGACACCAATTCACAAAGACATACACTGACACCAATTAACAAAGACATACACTGAAACCCAGTAACACAGACACACACTTACACCAAGTAACAAAGACAGACACTGATACCCAGTAACACAGACACACACTTGCACCAAGTAACAAAGGCATACACTGACACCCAGTAACAAAGTCATACACTGACACCCAGTAACACAGACACACACTGACACCAAGTAACAAAGACATACACTGACACCAAGTGACAAAGACATACACTGACACCAAGTCACAAAGACATACACTGATACCCAGGAACACAGACACACACTGACACCCAGCAGCAAAGACATACACTGATCCCCAAGTAACACGGAAACACATTGACACCCAGTAACAAAGACATACACTGATTCCAAGTCACAAAGACATACACTGATACCCAGTAACACAGACACACACTGACACCCAGTAACAAAGACATACACTGATATCAAGTCACAAAGACATTCACTTACACCAATTAAGAAAGACACACACTTACACCAAGAAACACAGACACTCACTGTCACCCAGAAACACAGACACATACTTACACAAAGTAACACGGACATACACTGACACTAAGTAACAAAGACATACACTGATACCCAGTAACACAGACACACACTTACCCCAAGTAACACAGATATACACTGGCAACAAGTAACAAAGATATGCACTGACACCCAGTAACACAGACACACACGGACACCAAGTAACAAAGACACACACTTACACCAAGTAACACAGACACACACTTACACCAAGTAACAAAGACAGACACTGATACCCAGTAACACAGACACACACGGACACCAAGTAACAACGACACACACTTACACCAGGTAACACAGACACACACTGACACCCAGTAAAACAGACACACACTTACACCAAGTAACACAGACATACACTGACACCAAGAAACACAGACATACAGTGACACCAAGTAACAAAGACATACACTGATACCCAGTAACACAGTCCACACTTACACCAAGTAACACAGACACACACTTACACCAAGTAACAAAGACATAGATATACACCAAGTAACACAGACATACACTGACACCAAGGAACAAAGACATACAATTACACCAAGTAACAAAGACACACACTTGCACCAAGTAACACAGATATACACTGGCACCAAGTAACAAAGACATGCACTGTCACCCAGTAACACAGACACACACGGACACCAAGTAACAAAGACACACACTTACACCAAGTAACACAGACACACACTGACACCCAGTAACACAGACACACACTTACACCAAGTAACACAGACATAGACTGACACCAAGTAACAAAGACATACACTGATACCCAGTAACACAGACACACACTTACACCAAGTAACACAGACATACACTTACACCAAGTAACAAAGACATACAATGATACCCAGGAACACAGACACACACTTACACCAAGAAACACAGACACACAATTACACCAAGTAACAAAGACATACACTTACACCAAGTAACACATACATACACTGACACCAAGTAACAAAGACTTGCACTGATACCGAGTAACACAGACACACACTGACACCCAGTTAGAAACACACACTGACCCCCAGTAACACAGACACACACTGACCCCCAGTAACACAGACATACACTGACACCAAGTCACAAAGACACACACTGACACCCAGTAACAAAGACATACACTGACACCAAGTCACGAAGACACACACTGACACCCAGTAACAAAGGCATACACTGACACCCAGTAACAAAGACATACACTGACACCCAGTAACACAGACACACACTGACACCAAGTAACAAAGACATACACTGACACCAAGTGACAAAGACAGACACTGACACCCACTAACAAAGACATACACTGACACCAAGTCACAAAGACATACACTGATACCCAGGAACACAGACACACACTGACACCCAGTAACAAAGACATACACTGATACCAAGTCACAAAGACATACACTGATACCCAGTAACACAGAAACACACTGACACCCAGTAACAAAGACATACACTGATACCAAGTCACAAAGACATACACTGATACCCAGTAACACAGACGCACACTGACACCCAGTAACAAAGACATACACTGATATCAAGTCACAAAGACATTCACTTACACCAATTAACAAAGACACACACTTACACCAAGTAACACAGACATACACTGACACCAAGTAACAAAGACAAACACCGACACCAAGTAACAAAGACAGACACTTACACCAAGTAACACAGACACACACTTACACCAAGTAACACAGACATACAATGACACCAAGTAACAAAGACAGACACTGACACCAAGTAAAACAGCCATACACTTACACCAAGTAACAAAGGCAGACAATTACACCAAGTAACAAAGACATACACTTACATCAAGTATTTTGACATACACTGGCACCAAGTAACAACGACATACTCTGATACCCAGTAACACAGACACACACTTGCACCAAGTAACAAAGACATACACTGACACCAAGTCACAAAGACACACACAGACACCCAGTAACAAAGACATACACTGACACCAAGTCACAAAGACATACACTGATGCCCAGTAACACAGACACACATTTACACCAAGTAAGACAGACATACACTGACACCAAGTAACAAAGACATGCACTGATACCCAGTAACACAGACACACACTTGCACCAAGTAACACAGACACACACTTACACCAAGTAACAAAGACATAGACAAACACCAAGTAACACAGACATACACTGACACCAAGTAACAAAGACATACAATTACACCAAGTAACAAAGACACACACTTGCACCAAGTAACACAGATATACACTGGCACCAAGTAACAAAGACATGCACTGTCACCCAGTAACACAGACACACACGGACACCAAGTAACAAAGACACACACTTACACCAAGTAACACAGACACACACTGACACCCAGTAACACAGACACACACTTACACCAAGTAACACAGACATACACTGACACCAAGTAACAAAGACATACACTGATACCCAGTAACACAGACACACACTTACACCAAGTAACACAGACATACACTTACACCAAGTAACAAAGACATACAATGATACCCAGGAACACAGACAAACACTTACACCAAGAAACACAGACACACAATTACACCAAGTAACAAAGACATACACTTACACCAAGTAACACAGACATACACTGACACCAAGTAACAAAGACTTGCACTGACACCCAGTAACACAGACACACACTGACACCCAGTTCGAAACACACACTGACCCCCAATAACACAGACACACACTGACCCCCAGTAACACAGACATACACTGACACCAAGTCACAAAGACACACACTGACACCCAGTAACAAAGACATACACTGACACCAAGTCACAAAGACATGCACTGATACACAGACACACACTTATACCAAGTAACACAGACATACTCTGACACCAAGTAACAAAGACATACACTGATACCCATTATCACAGACACACACTTACATCAAGTAACAAAGACATACACTGATACCCAGTAACACAGACACACACTTACACCAAGTAACAAAGGCATACACTGACACCCAGTAACAAAGACATACACTGACACCCAGTAACACAGACACACACTGACACCAAGTAACAAAGACATACACTGACACCAAGTGACAAAGACACACACTGACACCCAGTAACAAAGACATACACTGACACCAAGTCACAAAGACATACACTGATACCCAGGAACACAGACACACACTGACACCCAGTAACAAAGACATACACTGATACCAAGTCACAAAGACATACACTGATACCCAGTAACACAGAAACACACTGACACCCAGTAACAAAGACATACACTGATACCAAGTCACAAAGACATACATTGATACCCAGTAACACATACACACACTGACACCCAGTAACAAAGACATGCACTGATATCAAGTCACAAAGACATTCACTTACACCAATTAACAAAGACACACACTTACACCAAGTAACACAGACATACACTGACACCAAGTAACAAAGACAAACACCGACACCAAGTAACAAAGACATACACTTACACCAAGTAACAAAGACACACACTTACACCAAGTAACACAGACATACAATCACACCAAGTAACAAAGACAGACACTGACACCAAGTAAAAAAGCCATACACTTACACCAAGTAACAAAGGCAGACAATTACACCAAGTAACAAAGACATACACTTACATCAAGTATTTTGACATACACTGGCACCAAGTAACAACGACATACTCTGATACCCAGTAACACAGACACACACTTACACCAAGTAACAAAGACATACACTGACACCAAGTCACAAAGACACACACTGACACCCAGTAACAAAGACATAAACTGACACCAAGTCACAAACACATACACTAATGCCCAGTAACACAGACACACACTTACACCAAGTAACACAGACATACACTGACACCAAGTAACAAAGACATGCACTGATACCCAGTAACACAGACACACACTTGCACCAAGTAACAAAGACAGACACTGATAACCAGTAACACAGACACACACTTACACCAAGTAACAAAGACATACACTGACACCCAGTAACAAAGACATACACTGACACCCAGTAACACAGACACACACGGACACTAAGTAACAAAGACACACACTTACACCAAGTAACACAGACACACACTGACACCCAGTAACACAGACACACACTTACACCAAGTAACACAGACATACACTGATACCAAGTAACAAAGACATACACTGATACCCAGTAACACAGACACACACTTACACCAACTAACACAGACATACACAGACACCAAGTAACAAAGACATACACTGATACCCAGTAACACAGACACACTCTTACACCAAGTAACACAGACATACACTGACACCAAGTAACAAAGACATACAATTGCACCAAGTAACAATGACGCACACTTACACCAAGTAACACAGACACACATTGACACCCAGTAACACAGACACACACTTACACCAAGTATCACAGACACACACTGACACCCAGTAACACAGACACACACTTACACCAAGCAACACAGACATGCACTGACAACAAGTAACAAAGACATACACTGATACCCAGTAACACAGACACACACTTACACCAAGTAACACAGACATACACTGACACCAAGTAGCAAAGACATACAATGATACCCAGGAACACAGACACACACTTTCACCCAGTAACACAGCACACACTTACAACAAGTAACAAAGACATACTCTTACACCAAGTAACACAGACATACACTGACACCAAGTAACAAGACATACATTAAACAAAGTAACAAAGACTCACACTTACACCAAGTAACAAAGACAGACACTGACACCAAGTAACAAAGACATACACTGATACCCAGTAACACAGACACACACTTGCACCAAGTAACACAGACACACACTGACACCCAGTAACACAGACACACACTTGCACCAAGTAACAAAGGCATACACTGACACCCAGTAACAAAGACATACATCAACACCCAGTAACACAGACACACACTGACACCAAGTAACAAAGACATACACTGACACCAAGTGACAAAGACACACTCTGACACCCAGTAACAAAGACATACACTGACACCAAGTCACAAAGACATACACTGATACCCAGGAACACAGACACACACTGACACCCAGTAACAAAGACATACACTGATACCAAGTCACAAAGACATACACTGATACCCAGTAACACAGAAACACACTGACACCCAGTAACAAAGACATACACTGATACCAAGTCACAAAGACATACACTGATACCCAGTAACACAGACACACACTGACACCCAGTAACAAAGACATACACTGATATCAAGTCACAAAGACATTCACTTACACCAATTAACAAAGACACACACTTACACCAAGCAACACAGACATACACTGACACCAAGTAACAAAGACAAACACCGACACCAAGTAACAAAGACATACACTTACACCAAGTAACAAAGACACACACTTACACCAAGTAACACAGACATACAATGACACCAAGTAACAAAGACAGACACTGACACCAAGTAAAAAAGACATACACTTACACCAAGTAACAAAGGCAGACAATTACACCAAGTAACAAAGACATACACTTACATCAAGTATTTTGACATACACTGGCACCAAGTAACAACGACATACTCTGATACCCAGTAACACAGACACACACTTACACCAAGTAACAAAGACATACACTGACACCATTTCACAAAGACACACACTGACAACCAGTAACAAAGACATACACTGACACCAAGTCACAAAGACATACACTGATGCCCAGTAACACAGACACACACTTACACCAAGTAACACAGACATACACTGACACTAAGTAACAAAGTCATGCACTGATACCCATTAACACAGACACACACTTGCACCAAGTAACAAAGACAGACACTGATAACCAGTAACACAGACACACACTTACACCAAGTAACAAAGACATACACTGACACCCAGTAACAAAGACATACACTGACACCCAGTAACAACGACACACACGGACACCAAGTAACAAAGACACACACTTACACCAAGTAACACAGACACACACTGACACCCAGTAACACAGACACACACTTACACCAAGTAACACAGACATACACTGATACCAAGTAACAAAGACATACACTGATACCCAGTAACACAGACACACACTTACACCAACTAACACAGACATACACAGACACCAAGTAACAAAGACATACACTGATACCCAGTAACACAGACACACACTTACACCAAGTAACACAGACATACACTGAAACCAAGTAACAAAGACATACAATTGCACCAAGTAACAAAGACGCACACTTACACCAAGTAACACAGACACACACTGACACCCAGTAACACAGACACACCCTTACACCAAGTATCACAGACACACACTGACACCCAGTAACACAGACATACACTTACACCATGCAACACAGACAAACACTGACACCAAGTAACAAAGACATACACTGATACCAAGTAACACCGACACACACTTACACCAAGTAACACAGACATACACTGACACCAAGTAACAAAGACATACAATGATACCCAGGAACACAGACACACACTTTCACCAAGTAACACAGCACACACTTACAACAAGTAACAAAGACATACTCTTACACCAAGTAACACAGACATACACTGACACCAAGTAACAAAGACATACATTAAACAAAGTAACAAAGACTCACACTTACACCAAGTAACAAAGACAGACACTGACACCAAGTAACAAAGACATACACTGATACCCAGGAACACAGACACACACTTGCACCAAGTAACACAGACACACACTGACACCCAGTAACACAGACACACACTTACACAAAGTAACACAGACATACACTGACACCAAGTAACAACGACATACAATGATACCCAGGAACACAGACACACACTTTCACCATGTAACACAGACACACACTTGCACCAAGTAACAAAGACAGACACTGACACCAAGTAACAAAGACATACACTGATACCCAGGAACACAGACACACACTTACACCAAGTAACACATACACACACTGGCACCCAGTAACACAGACACACACTTACACCAAGTAACACAGACATGCACTGACACCAAGTAACAAAGAAATACACTGATACCCAGTAACACAGACACACACTTACACCAAGTAACACAGACATACACTGACACCATGTAACAAAGACATACACTGATACCCAGGAACACAGACACACACTTACACCAAGTAACACAGACACACACTTACACCAAGTAACAAAGACATACACATACACCAAGTAACACAGACATACACTGACATCAAGTAACAAAGACATACAATTACACCAAGTAACAAAGAAACACACTTACACCAAGTAACACAGATATACACTGGCACCAAGTAACAAAGACATACACTGACACCCAGTAGCACAAGCACACACGGACACCAAGTAACAAAGACACACACTTACACCAAGTAACACAGACATACACTGACAACCAGCAACACAGACACAGACTTACACCAAGTAATACAGACATACACTGACACCAAGTAACAAAGACATACACTGATACCCAGTAACACAGACACACACTTACACCAAGTAACACAGACATACACTGACACCAAGTAACTAAGACATACAATGATACCCAGGAACACAGACACACACTTACACAAAGTAAAACAGACACACACTTACACCATGTAACAAAGACATACACTTACACCATGTAACACAGACATACACTGACACCAAGTAACAAAGACATACAATGATACCCAGTAACACAGACACACACTGACACACAGTTAGAAAAACACACTGACCCCCAGTAACACAGACACACACTGACCCCCAGGAACACAGACAAACACTGACACCAAGTCACAAAGACACACACTGACACCAAGTAACAAAGACATACACTGATGCACAGACACACAATAACACCAAGTAACACAGACATACACTGACACCAAGTAACACAGACATACACTTACACCAAGTAACAAAGACATACAATGATACCCAGGAACACAGACACACACTTTCACCATGTAACACAGACACACACTTGCACCAAGTAACAAAGACAGACACTGACACCAAGTAACAAAGACATACACTGATACCCAGGAACACAGACACACACTTACACCAAGTAACACAGACACACACTGGCACCCAGTAACACAGACACACACTTACACCAAGTAACACAGACATGCACTGACACCAAGTAACAAAGAAATACACTGATACCCAGTAACACAGACACACACTTACACCAAGTAACACAGACATACACTGACACCATGTAACAAAGACATACACTGATACCCAGGAACACAGACACACACTTACACCAAGTAACACAGACACACACTTACACCAAGTAACAAAGACATACACATACACCAAGTAACACAGACATACACTGACATCAAGTCACAAAGACATACAATTACACCAAGTAACAAAGAAACACACTTACACCAAGTAACACAGATATACACTGGCACCAAGTAACAAAGACATGCACTGACACCCAGTAACACAAGCACACACGGACACCAAGTAACAAAGACACACACTTACACCAATTAACACAGACACACACTGACAACCAGCAACACAGACACAGACTTACACCAAGTAACACAGACATACACTGACACCAAGTAACAAAGACATACACTGATACCCAGTAACACAGACACACACTTACACCAAGTAACACAGACATACACTGACACCAAGCAACTAAGACATACAATGATACCCAGGAACACAGACACACACTTACACAAAGTAACACAGACACACACTTACACCATGTAACAAAGACATACACTTACACCATGTAAGACAGACATACACTGACACCAAGTAACAAAGACATACAATGATACCCAGTAACACAGACACACACTGACACACAGTTAGAAAAACACACTGACCCCCAGTAACACAGACACACACTGACCCCCAGTAACACAGACAAACACTGACACCAAGTCACAAAGACACACACTGACACCAAGTAACAAAGACATACACTGATGCACAGACACACAATAACACCAAGTAACACAGACATACACTGACACCAAGTAACACAGACATACACTTACACCAAGTAACAAAGACATACAATGATACCCAGGAACACAGACACACACATACACCAAGTAACACAGACATACACTGACATCAAGTAACAAAGACATACAATTACACCAAGTAACAAAGAAACACACTTACACCAAGTAACACAGATATACACTGGCACCAAGTAACAAAGACATACACTGACACCCAGTAACACAAGCACACACGGACACCAAGTAACAAAGACACACACTTACACCAAGTAACACAGACACAAACTGACAACCAGCAACACAGACACAGACTTACACCAAGTAACACAGACATACACTGACACCAAGTAACAAAGACATACACTGATACCCAGTAACACAGACACACACTTACACCAAGTAACACAGACATACACTGACACCAAGTAACTAAGACATACAATGATACCCAGGAACACAGACACACACTTACACGAAGTAACACAGACACACACTTACACCATGTAACAAAGACATACACTTACACCATGTAACACAGACATACACTGACACCAAGTAACAAAGACATACAATGATACCCAGGAACACAGACACACACTTACACCAAGTAACACAGACACACACTTACACCAAGTAACAAAGACATACACTGACACCAAGTAACACAGACATACACTGACAGCAAGTAACAAAGACATGCACTGATACCCAGTAACACAGACACACACTGACCCCCAGTAACACAGACATACACTGACACCAAGTCACAAAGACACACACTGACACCCAGTAACAAAGACATACACTGACACCAAGTCACAAAGTCATACACTGATACCCATTATCACAGACACAAACTTACATCAAGTAACAAAGACATACACTGATACCCAGTAACACAGACACACACTTACACCAAGTAACAAAGACAGACACTGATATCCAGTAACACAGAGACACACTTGCACAAAGTAACAAAGGCATACACTGACACCCAGTAACAAAGACATACACTGACACCCAGTAACACAGACACACACTGACACCAAGTAACAAAGACATGCACTGACACCAAGTCACAAAGACACACACTGACACGCAGTAACAAAGACATACACTGACACCAAGTCGCAAAGACATACACTGATACCCAGGAACACAGACACACACTGACACCCATTAACAAAGACATACACTGATACCAAGTCACAAAGACATACACTGATACCCAGTAACACAGAAACACACTGACACACAGTAACAAAGACATACACTGATACCAAGTCACAAAGACATACACTGATACCCAGTAACACAGACACACACTGACACCCAGTAACAAAGACATACACTGATATCAAGTCACAAAGACATTCACTTACACCAATTAACAAAGACACACACTTACACCAAGTAACACAGACATACACTGACACCAAATAACAAAGACAAACACCGACACCAAGTAACAAAGACATACACTTACACCAAGTAACAAAGACACACACTTACACCAAGTAACACAGACATACAATGACACCAAGTAACAAAGACAGACACTGACACCAAGTAACAAAGACAAACACTTACACCAAGTAACAAAGACAGACAATTACACCAAGTAACAAAGACATACACTTACATCAAGTATTTTGACATACACTGGCACCAAGTAACAACGACATACTCTGATACCCAGTAACACAGACACACACTTACACCAAGTAACAAAGACATACACTGACACCAAGTCACAAAGACACACACTGACACCCAGTAACAAAGACATACACTGACACCAAGTCACAAAGACATACACTGATACCCAGTAACACAGACACACACTTACACCAAGTAACACAGACATACACTGACACCAAGTAACAAAGACATGCACTGATACCCAGTAACACAGACACACACTTACACCAAGTAACAAAGACAGACACTGATAACCAGTAACACAGACACACACTTACACCAAGTAACAAAGACATACACTGACACCCAGTAACAAAGACATACACTGACACCCAGTAACACAGACACACACGGACACCAAGTAACAAAGACACACACTTACACCAAGTAACACAGACACACACTGACACCCAGGAACACAGACACACACTGACACCAAATAGCACAGACATACACTGACCCCAAGTAACAAAGACATACACTGATACCCAGGAACACAGACACACACTTACACCAAGTAACACAGACACACACTTACACCAAGTAACAAAGACATACACTTACACCAAGTAACACAGACATACACTGACACCAAGTCACAAAGACATACAATTGCACCAAGTAACAAAGACGCACACTTACACCAAGTAACACAGACACACACTGACACCCAGTAACACAGACACACACTTACACCAAGTATCACAGACACACACTGACACCCAGTAACACAGACACACACTTACACCAAGCAACACAGACATGCACAGACACCAAGTAACAAAGACATACACTGATACCCAGTAACACAGACACACACTTACACCAAGTATCACAGACATACACTGACACCAAGTAACAAAGACATACAATGATACCCAGGAACATAGACACACACTTTCACCAAGTAACACAGACACACACTTACACCAAGTAACAAAGACATACACTTACACCAAGTAACACAGACATGCACTGACACAAAGTAACAAAGACATACATTAAACCAAGTAACAAAGATTCACACTTAGACCAAGTAACAAAGACAGACACTGACACCAAGTAACAAAGACATACACTGATACCCAGGAACACAGGCACACACTTACACCAAGTAACACAGACACACACTGACACCCAGTAACACAGACACACACTTACACAAAGTAACACAGACATACACTGATACTCATTATCACAGACACAAACTTACATCAAGTAACAAAGACATACACTGATACCCAGTAACAAAGACATACACTGATACCCAGTAACACAGACACACACTTACACCAAGTAACACAGACATACACTGACACCAAGTAACTAAGACATACAATGATACCCAGGAACACAGACACACACTTACACAAAGTAAAACAGACACACACTTACACCATGTAACAAAGACATACACTTACACCATGTAACACAGACATACACTGACACCAAGTAACAAAGACATACAATGATACCCAGTAACACAGACACACACTGACACACAGTTAGAAAAACACACTGACCCCCAGTAACACAGACACACACTGACCCCCAGGAACACAGACAAACACTGACACCAAGTCACAAAGACACACACTGACACCAAGTAACAAAGACATACACTGATGCACAGACACACAATAACACCAAGTAACACAGACATACACTGACACCAAGTAACACAGACATACACTTACACCAAGTAACAAAGACATACAATGATACCCAGGAACACAGACACACACTTTCACCATGTAACACAGACACACACTTGCACCAAGTAACAAAGACAGACACTGACACCAAGTAACAAAGACATACACTGATACCCAGGAACACAGACACACACTTACACCAAGTAACACAGACACACACTGGCACCCAGTAACACAGACACACACTTACACCAAGTAACACAGACATGCACTGACACCAAGTAACAAAGAAATACACTGATACCCAGTAACACAGACACACACTTACACCAAGTAACACAGACATACACTGACACCATGTAACAAAGACATACACTGATACCCAGGAACACAGACACACACTTACACCAAGTAACACAGACACACACTTACACCAAGTAACAAAGACATACACATACACCAAGTAACACAGACATACACTGACATCAAGTCACAAAGACATACAATTACACCAAGTAACAAAGAAACACACTTACACCAAGTAACACAGATATACACTGGCACCAAGTAACAAAGACATGCACTGACACCCAGTAACACAAGCACACACGGACACCAAGTAACAAAGACACACACTTACACCAATTAACACAGACACACACTGACAACCAGCAACACAGACACAGACTTACACCAAGTAACACAGACATACACTGACACCAAGTAACAAAGACATACACTGATACCCAGTAACACAGACACACACTTACACCAAGTAACACAGACATACACTGACACCAAGCAACTAAGACATACAATGATACCCAGGAACACAGACACACACTTACACAAAGTAACACAGACACACACTTACACCATGTAACAAAGACATACACTTACACCATGTAAGACAGACATACACTGACACCAAGTAACAAAGACATACAATGATACCCAGTAACACAGACACACACTGACACACAGTTAGAAAAACACACTGACCCCCAGTAACACAGACACACACTGACCCCCAGTAACACAGACAAACACTGACACCAAGTCACAAAGACACACACTGACACCAAGTAACAAAGACATACACTGATGCACAGACACACAATAACACCAAGTAACACAGACATACACTGACACCAAGTAACACAGACATACACTTACACCAAGTAACAAAGACATACAATGATACCCAGGAACACAGACACACACATACACCAAGTAACACAGACATACACTGACATCAAGTAACAAAGACATACAATTACACCAAGTAACAAAGAAACACACTTACACCAAGTAACACAGATATACACTGGCACCAAGTAACAAAGACATACACTGACACCCAGTAACACAAGCACACACGGACACCAAGTAACAAAGACACACACTTACACCAAGTAACACAGACACAAACTGACAACCAGCAACACAGACACAGACTTACACCAAGTAACACAGACATACACTGACACCAAGTAACAAAGACATACACTGATACCCAGTAACACAGACACACACTTACACCAAGTAACACAGACATACACTGACACCAAGTAACTAAGACATACAATGATACCCAGGAACACAGACACACACTTACACGAAGTAACACAGACACACACTTACACCATGTAACAAAGACATACACTTACACCATGTAACACAGACATACACTGACACCAAGTAACAAAGACATACAATGATACCCAGGAACACAGACACACACTTACACCAAGTAACACAGACACACACTTACACCAAGTAACAAAGACATACACTGACACCAAGTAACACAGACATACACTGACACCAAGTAACAAAGACATGCACTGATACCCAGTAACACAGACACACACTGACCCCCAGTAACACAGACATACACTGACACCAAGTCACAAAGACACACACTGACACCCAGTAACAAAGACATACACTGACACCAAGTCACAAAGTCATACACTGATACCCATTATCACAGACACAAACTTACATCAAGTAACAAAGACATACACTGATACCCAGTAACACAGACACACACTTACACCAAGTAACAAAGACAGACACTGATACCCAGTAACACAGAGACACACTTGCACAAAGTAACAAAGGCATACACTGACACTCAGTAACAAAGACATACACTGACACCCAGTAACACAGACACACACTGACACCAAGTAACAAAGACATGCACTGACACCAAGTCACAAAGACACACACTGACACGCAGTAACAAAGACATACACTGACACCAAGTCGCAAAGACATACACTGATACCCAGGAACACAGACACACACTGACACCCATTAACAAAGACATACACTGATACCAAGTCACAAAGACATACACTGATACCCAGTAACACAGAAACACACTGACACCCAGTAACAAAGACATACACTGATACCAAGTCACAAAGACATACACTGATACCCAGTAACACAGACACACACTGACACCCAGTAACAAAGACATACACTGATATCAAGTCACAAAGACATTCACTTACACCAATTAACAAAGACACACACTTACACCAAGTAACACAGACATACACTGACACCAAATAACAAAGACAAACACCGACACCAAGTAACAAAGACATACACTTACACCAAGTAACAAAGACACACACTTACACCAAGTAACACAGACATACAATGACACCAAGTAACAAAGACAGACACTGACACCAAGTAACAAAGACAAACACTTACACCAAGTAACAAAGACAGACAATTACACCAAGTAACAAAGACATACACTTACATCAAGTATTTTGACATACACTGGCACCAAGTAACAAAGACATACTCTGATACCCAGTAACACAGACACACACTTACACCAAGTAACAAAGACATACACTGACACCAAGTCACAAAGACACACACTGACACCCAGTAACAAAGACATACACTGACACCAAGTCACAAAGACATACACTGATACCCAGTAACACAGACACACACTTACACCAAGTAACACAGACATACACTGACACCAAGTAACAAAGACATGCACTGATACCCAGTAACACAGACACACACTTACACCAAGTAACAAAGACAGACACTGATAACCAGTAACACAGACACACACTTACACCAAGTAACAAAGACATACACTGACACCCAGTAACAAAGACATACACTGACACCCAGTAACACAGACACACACGGACACCAAGTAACAAAGACACACACTTACACCAAGTAACACAGACACACACTGACACCCAGGAACACAGACACACACTGACACCAAATAGCACAGACATACACTGACCCCAAGTAACAAAGACATACACTGATACCCAGGAACACAGACACACACTTACACCAAGTAACACAGACACACACTTACACCAAGTAACAAAGACATACACTTACACCAAGTAACACAGACATACACTGACACCAAGTAACAAAGACAGACAATTGCACCAAGTAACACAGACATACACTGACATCAAGTAACAAAGACATACAATTACACCAAGTAACAAAGAAACACACTTACACCAAGTAACACAGATATACACTGGCACCAAGTAACAAAGACATGCACTGACACCCAGTAACACAAGCACACACGGACACCAAGTAACAAAGACACACACTTACACCAAGTAACACAGACAAACACTGACAACCAGTAACACAGACACACACTTACACCAAGTAACACAGACATACACTGACACCAAGTAACAAAGACATCCACTGATACCCAGTAACACAGACACACACTTACACCAAGTAACACAGACATACACTGACACCAATTAACTAAAGACATACAATGATACCCAGGAACACAGACACACACTTACACAAAGTAACACAGACACACACTTACACCAAGTAACAAAGACATACACTTACACCATGTAACACAGACATACACTGACATCAAGTAACAAAGACATACAATTACACCAAGTAACAAAGAAACACACTTACACCAAGTAACACAGATATACACTGGCACCAAGTAACAAAGACATGCACTGACACCCAGTAACACAAGCACACACGGACACCAAGTAACAAAGACACACACTTACACCAAGCAACACAGACACACACTGACAACCAGTAACACAGACACACACTTACACCAAGTAACACAGACATACACTGACACCAAGTAACAAAGACATACACTGATACCCAGTAACACAGACACACACTTACACCAAGTAACACAGACATACACTGACACCAACTAACTAAGACATACAATAATACCCAGGAACACAGACACACACTTACACAAAGTAACACAGACACACACTTACACCAAGTAACAAAGACATACACTTACACCATGTAACACCGACATACACTGACACCAAGTAACAAAGACATACACTGATACCCAGGAACACAGACACACACTGACACACAGTTAGAAAAACACACTGACCCCCAGTAACACAGACACACACTGAACCCCAGTAACACAGACAAACACTGACACCAAGTCACAAAGACACACACTGACACCAAGTAACAAAGACATACACTGATACACAGACACACAATAACACCAAGTAACACAGACATACACTGACACCAAGTAACACAGACATACACTTACACCAAGTAACAAAGACATACAATGATACCCAGGAACACAGACACACACTTACACCAAGTAACACAGACACACACTTACACCAAGTAACAAAGACATACACTTACACCAAGTAACACAGACATACACTGACACCAAGTAACAAAGACATGCACTGATACCCAGTAACACAGACACACACTGACACCCAGTTAGAAACACACACTGACGCCCAGTAACACAGACACACACTGACCCCCAGTAACACAGACATACACTGACACCAAGTCACAAAGACACACAATGACACCAAGTAACAAAGACATACACTGACACCAAGTCACAAAGACATACACTGATACTCATTATCACAGACACAAACTTACATCAAGTAACAAAGACATACACTGATACCCAGTAACACAGACACACACTTACACCAAGTAACAAAGACATACACTGACACCCAGTAACACAGACACACACTGACACCAAGTAACAAAGACATGCACTGACACCAAGTCACAAAGACACACACTGACACCCAGTAATAAAGACATACACTGACACCAAGTCACAAAGACATACACTGATACCCAGGAACACAGACACACACTGACAACCATTAACAAAGACATACACTGATACCAAGTCACTAAGACATACACTGATACCCAGTAACACAGAAACACACTGACACCCAGTAACAAAGACATACACTGATACCAAGTCACAAAGACATACACTGATACCCAGTAACACAGACACACACTGACACCCAGTAACAAAGACATACACTGATATCAAGTCACAAAGACATTCACTTACACCAATTAACAAAGACACACACTTACACCAAGTAACACAGACATACACTGACACCAAATAACAAAGACAAACACCGACACCAAGTAACAAAGACATACACTTACACCAAGTAACAAAGACACACACTTACACCAAGTAACACAGACATACAATGACACCAAGTAACAAAGACAGACACTGACACCAAGTAACAAAGACATACACTTACACCAAGTAACAAAGACAGACAATTACACCAAGTAACAAAGACATACACTTACATCAAGTATTTTGACATACACTGGCACCAAGTAACAACGACATACTCTGATACCCAGTAACACAGACAGACACTTACACCAAGTAGCAAAGACATACACTGACACCAAGTCACAAAGACACACACTGACACCCAGTAACACAGACACACACTTACACCAAGTAACATAGACATACACTGACACCAAGTAACAAAGACATACACTTACACCAAGTAACAAAGACAGACAATTACACCAAGTAACAAAGACATACACTTACATCAAGTATTTTGACATACACTGGCACCAAGTAACAACGACATACTCTGATATCCAGTAACACAGACACACACTTACACCAAGTAGCAAAGACATACACTGACACCAAGTCACAAAGACACACACTGACACCCAGTAACACAGACACACACTTACACCAAGTAACAAAGACATACACTGACACCCAGTAACACAGACACACACGGACACCAAGTAACAAAGACACACACTTACACCAAGTAACACAGACACACACTGACACCCAGGAACACAGACACACACTTACACCAAGTAACACAGACATACACTGACACCAAGTAACAAAGACATACATTGATACCCAGGAACACAGACACACACTTACACCAAGTAACACAGACACACACTTACACCAAGTAACAAAGACATACACTTACACCAAGTAACACAGACATACACTGACACCAAGTAACAAAGACATACAATTGCACCAAGTAACAAAGACGCACACTTACACCAAGTAACACAGACACACACTGACACCCAGTAACACAGACACACACTTACACCAAGTATCACAGACACACACTGACACCCAGTAACACAGACACACACTTACACCAAGCAACACAGACATGCACAGACACCAAGTAACAAAGACATACACTGATACCCAGTAACACAGACACACACTTACACCAAGTATCACAGACATACACTGACACCAAGTAACAAAGACATACAATGATACCCAGGAACATAGACACACACTTTCACCAAGTAACACAGACACACACTTACACCAAGTAACAAAGACATACACTTACACCAAGTAACACAGACATGCACTGACACAAAGTAACAAAGACATACATTAAACCAAGTAACAAAGATTCACACTTAGACCAAGTAACAAAGACAGACACTGACACCAAGTAACAAAGACATACACTGATACCCAGGAACACAGGCACACACTTACACCAAGTAACACAGACACACACTGACACCCAGTAACACAGACACACACTTACACAAAGTAACACAGACATACACTGATACCAAGTCACAAAGACATACACTGATACCCAGGAACACAGACACACACTGACAGCCAGTAACAAAGACATACACTGATACCAAGTCACAAGGACATACACTGATACCCAGTAACACAGACACACACTTACACCAAGTAACACAGACATACACTGACACCAAGTAACAAAGACATACACTGATAACTGTAACACAGACACACACTTACACAAAGTAACAAAGACAGACACTGATACCCAGTAACACAGACACACACTTACACCTAGTAACAAAGACATACACTGACACCCAGTAACAAAGTCATACACTGACACCCAGTAACACAGACACACACGGACACCAACTAACAAAGACACACACTTACACCAAGTTTCACAGACACACACTGACACCCAGTAACACAGACAAACACTTACACCAAGCAACACAGGCATACACTGACACCAAGTAACAAAGACATACACTGATACCCAGTAACACAGACACACACTTACACCAAGTGACACAGACATACACTGACACCAAGTAACAAAGACATACACTTACACCAAGTAACACAGACATACACTTACTCCAAGCAACAAAAACATACACTTACACCAAGTAACACAGACATACACTGACACCAAGTAACAAAGACATACAATGATACCCAGGAACACAGACACACACTTACACCAAGTAAAATAGACAAACATTTACACCAAGTAACAAAGACATACACTTACACCAAGCAACATAGACATACACTGACACCAAGTAACAAAGACATACACTGATACCCAGTAACACAGACACACACTTACACCAAGTAACACAGACATACACTGACACCAAGTAACAAAGACATACACTTACACCAAGTAACACAGACATACACTGACACCAAGTAACAAAGACATACAATGATACCCAGGAACACAGACACACACTTACACCAAGTAAAACAGACAAACACTTCCACCAAGTAACAAAGACATACACTTACACCAAGTAACACAGACATACACTGACACCAAGTAACAAAGACATACACTGATACCCAGTAACACAGACACACACTGACATCCAGTTAGAAACACACATTGACCCCCAGTAACACAGACACACACTGACCCCCAGTAACACAGACATACACTGACCCCAAGTAACAAAGACATACACTGACACCAAGTCACAAAGAAATACACTGATACACAGATACACAATAACACCAAGTAACACAGACATACACTGACACCAAGTAACAAAGACATACACTGATACCCAGGAGCACAGACACACACTGACATCAAGTAACAAAGACATACACTGACACCAAGTCACAAAGACATACACTGCTACCCAGGAACACAGACACACACTGACACCCAGTAACAAAGACATACACTGATACCAAGTCACAAAGACATACACTGATACCCAGTAACACAGACACACACTGACACCAAGTAACAAAGACATGCACTGACACCAAGTAACAAAGACATACACTTACACCAAGTAACAAAGACAGACAATTACACCAAGTAACAAAGACATACACTACACCAAGTATTTTGACATACACTGACACCAAGTAACAAAGACATACACTGACACCCAGTAACACAGACACACACTTACACCAAGTAACAAAGACATACACTGACACCAAGTCACAAAGACACACACTGACACCCAGTAACAAAGACATACACTGACACCAAGTCACAAAGACATACACTGCTACCCAGTAACACAGACACACACTTACACCAAGTAACACAGACATACACTGACGCCAAGTAACAAAGACATACACTGATACCCAGTAACACAGAAACACACTTACACCGTAACAAAGACAGACACTGATACCCAGTAACACAGACACACACTTACACCAAGTAACAAAGACATACACTGACACCCAGTAACAAAGACATACACTGACACCCAGTAACACAGACACCAAGTAACAAAGACACACACTTTCACCAAGTAACACAGACACACACTGACACCCAGTAACACAGACACACACTTACACAAAGTAACACAGACATACACTGACACAAAGTAACAAAGACATACACTGATACCCAGTAACACAGACACACACGGACACCAAGTAACAAAGACACACACTTACACCAAGTAACACAGACACACACTGACACCCAGTAACACAGACACACAATTACACCAAGGAACACAGACATACAATTACACCAAGTAACAAAGACACACACTTACACCAAGTAACAAAGACATACACTGACACCCAGTAACAAAGACATACACTGACACCAAGTAACAAAGACATACACTGATACCAAGTCACAAAGACATACACTGATACCCAGTAACACAGACACACACTGACACCAAGTTACAAAGACATGCACTGACACCAAGTAACAAAGACATATACTTACACCAAGTAACAAAGACAGACAATTACACCAAGTAACAAAGACATACACTACACCAAGTATTTTGACATACACTGACACCAAGTAACAATGACATACACTGATACCCAGTAACACAGACACACACTTACACCAAGTAACAAAGACATACACTGACAGCAAGTCACAAAGACACACACTGGCACCCAGTAACTAAGACATACTCTGACACCAAGTCACAAAGACATACACTGATACCCAGGAACACAGACACACACTGACACCCAGTAACAAAGACATACACTGATACCAAGTCACAAAGACATACACTGATACCCAGTAACACAGAAACACACTGACACCCAGTAACAAAGACATACACTGATACCAAGTCACACAGACATACACTGATACCCAGTAACACAGACACACACTGACACCCAGTAACAAAGACATACACTGATACCAAGTCACAAAGACATACACTGATACCCAGTAACAGAGACACACACTGACACCAAGTAACAAAGACATACACAGACACCAAGTAACAAAGACATACACTTACACCAAGTAAAAAAGACACGCACTGACACCAAGTAACACAGACATACACTGACACCAAGTAACAAAGACATACACTGACACCAAGTTACAAATACATACACTTACACCAAGTAACAAAGACAGACAATTACACCAAGTAACAAAGACATACACTTCCACCAAGTATTTTGACATTCCCTGACACCAAGTAACAAAGACATACACTGACACCCAGTAACACAGACACACACTTGAACCAAGTAACAAAGACATACACTGACACCCAGTAACAAAGACATACACTGACACCCAGTAACACAGACACACACGGACACCAAGTAACAAAGACACACACTTCCACCAAGTATCACAGACACACACTGACACCCAGTAACACAGACACACACTTACACCAAGCAACACAGACATACACTGACACCAAGTAACACAGACATACACTGACACCAAGTAACAAAGACATACACTTACACCAAGTAACACAGACATACACTGACACCAAGTCACAAAGACACACACTGACACCCAGTAACAAAGACATACACTGATACCAAGTCACAAAGACATACACTGATACCCAGTAACACAGACAGACACTTACACCAAGTAACACAGACATACACTGACACCAAGTAACAAAGACATACACTGATACCCAGTAACACAGACACACACTTACACAAAGTAACAAAGACAGACACTGATACCCAGTAACACAGCCACACACTTACACCTAGTAACAAAGACATACACTGACACCCAGTAACAAAGACATACACTGACACCCAGTAACACAGACACAGACGGACACCAACTAACAATGACACACACTTACACCAAGTATCACAGACACACACTGACACCCAGTAACACAGACACACACTTACACCAAGCAACACAGGCATACACTGACACCAAGTAACAAAGACATACACTGATACCCAGTAACACAGACACACACGGACACCAACTAACAATGACACACACTTCCACCAAGTATCACAGACACACACTGACACCCAGTAACACAGACACACACTTACACCAAGCAACACAGGCATACACTGACACCAAGTAACAAAGACATACACTTACACCAAGTAACACAGTCATACACTGACTCCAAGTAACAAAAACATACACTTACACCAAGTAACACAGACATACACTGACACCAAGTAACAAAGACATACAACAATACCCAGGAACACAGACACACACTTACACCAAGTAAAACAGACAAACACTTACACCAAGTAACAAAGACATACACTTACACCAAGCAACATAGACATACACTGACACCAAGTAACAAAGACATACACTGATACCCAGTAACACAGACACACACTTACACCAAATAACACAGACATACACTGACACCAAGTAACAAAGACATACACTTACACCAAGTAACACAGACATACACTGACACCAAGTAACAAAGACATACAATGATACCCAGGAACACAGACACACACTTACACCAAGTAAAACAGACAAACACTTACACCAAGTAACAAAGACATACACTTACACCAAGTAACACAGACATACACTGACACCAAGTAACAAAGACATACACTGATACCCAGTAACACAGACACACACTGACAACCAGTTAGAAACACACATTGACCCCCAGTAACACAGACACACACTGACCCCCAGTAACACAGACATACACTGACCCCAAGTCACAAAGACACACACTGACACCAAGTAACAAAGACATACACTGACACCAAGTCACAAAGACATACACTGATACCCAGGAGCACAGACACACACTGACATCAAGTAACAAAGACATACACTGACACCAAGTCAAAAAGACACACACTGACACCCAGTAACAACGACATACACTGACACCAAGCCACAAAGACATACACTGCTACCCAGGAACACAGACACACACTGACACCCAGTAACAAAGACATACACTGATACCAAGTCACAAAGACATGCACTGACACCAAGTAACAAAGACATACACTTACACCAAGTAACAAAGACAGACAATTACATCAAGTAACAAAGACATACACTAAACCAAGTATTTTGACATACACTGACACCAAGTAACAAAGACATACACTGACACCCAGTAACACAGACACACACTTACACCAAGTCACAAAGACACACACTGACACCCAGTAACAAAGACATACACTGACACCAAGTCACAAAGACATGCACTGATACCCAGTAACACAGACACACACTTGCACCGTAACAAAGACAGACACTGATACCCAGTAACACAGACACACACTTACACCAAATAACAAAGACATACAACAATACCCAGGAACACAGACACACACTTACACCAAGTAAAACAGACAAACACTTACACCAAGTAACAAAGACATACACTTACACCAAGCAACATAGACATACACTGACACCAAGTAACAAAGACATACACTGATACCCAGTAACACAGACACACACTTACACCAAATAACACAGACATACACTGACACCAAGTAACAAAGACATACACTTACACCAAGTAACACAGACATACACTGACACCAAGTAACAAAGACATACAATGATACCCAGGAACACAGACACACACTTACACCAAGTAAAACAGACAAACACTTACACCAAGTAACAAAGACATACACTTACACCAAGTAACACAGACATACACTGACACCAAGTAACAAAGACATACACTGATACCCAGTAACACAGACACACACTGACAACCAGTTAGAAACACACATTGACCCCCAGTAACACAGACACACACTGACCCCCAGTAACACAGACATACACTGACCCCAAGTCACAAAGACACACACTGACACCAAGTAACAAAGACATACACTGACACCAAGTCACAAAGACATACACTGATACACAGACACACAATAACACCAAGTAACACAGACATCCACTGACACCAAGTAACAAAGACATACACTGATACCCAGGAGCACAGACACACACTGACATCAAGTAACAAAGACATACACTGACACCAAGTCACAAAGACACACACTGACACCCAGTAACAACGACATACACTGACACCAAGCCACAAAGACATACACTGCTACCCAGGAACACAGACACACACTGACACCCAGTAACAAAGACATACACTGATACCAAGTCACAAAGACATGCACTGACACCAAGTAACAAAGACATACACTTACACCAAGTAACAAAGACAGACAATTACACCAAGTAACAAAGACATACACTACACCAAGTATTTTGACATACACTGACACCAAGTAACAAAGACATACACTGACACCCAGTAACACAGACACACACTTACACCAAGTCACAAAGACACACACTGACACCCAGTAACAAAGACATACACTGACACCAAGTCACAAAGACATGCACTGATACCCAGTAACACAGACACACACTTGCACCGTAACAAAGACAGACACTGATACCCAGTAACACAGACACACACTTACACCAAGTAACAAAGACATACACTGACACCCAGTAACAAAGTCATACACTGACACCAAGTCACAAAGACATACACTGCTACCCAGTAACACAGACACACACTTACACCAAGTAACACAGACATACACTGACGCCAAGTAACAAAGACATGCACTGATACCCAGTAACACAGACACACACTTGCACCGTAACAAAGACAGACACTGATACCCAGTAACACAGACACACACTTACACCAAGTAACAAAGACATACACTGACACCCAGTAACAAAGTCATACACTGACACCCAGCAACACAGACACACACGGACACCAAGTAACAAAGACACACACATTCACCAAGTAACACAGACACACACTGACACCCAGTAACACAGACAAACACTTACACAAAGTAACACAGACATACACTGACACAAAGTAACAAAGACATACACTGATACCCAGTAACACAGACACACACGGACACCAAGTAACAAAGACACACACTTACACCAAGTAACACAGACACACACTGACACCCAGTAACACAGACACACAATTACACCAAGTAACACAGACATACAATTACACCAAGTAACAAAGACACACACTTACACCAAGTAACACAGCCACACACTGACACCCAGTAACAAAGACATACACTTACACCAAGTCACAAAGACATACACTGATACCAAGTCACAAAGACATACACTGATACCCAGTAACACAGACACACACTGACACCAAGTAACAAAGACATACCCTGACAGCAAGTAACAAAGACATACACTTACTCCAAGTAACAAAGACAGACAATTACACCAAGTAACAAAGACATACACTTACACCAAGTATTTTGACATACACTGACACCAAGTATCAAAGACATACACTGATACCCAGTAACACAGACACACACTTACACCAAGTAACAAAGACATACACTGACACAAAGTCACAAAGACACACACTGACACCCAGTAACAAAGACATACAGTGACACCAAGTCACAAAGACATACACTGATACCCAGTAACACAGACACACACTGACACCAAGTAACAAAGACATACACTTACACCAAGTCACAAAGACATACACTGATACCAAGTCACAAAGACATACACTGATACCCAGTAACACAGACACACACTGACACCAAGTAACACAGCCACACACTGACACCCAGTAACAAAGACATACACTTACACCAAGTCACAAAGACATACACTGATACCAAGTCACAAAGACATACACTGATACCCAGTAACACAGACACACACTGACACCAAGTAACAAAGACATACCCTGACAGCAAGTAACAAAGACATACACTTACTCCAAGTAACAAAGACAGACAATTACACCAAGTAACAAAGACATACACTTACACCAAGTATTTTGACATACACTGACACCAAGTATCAAAGACATACACCGATACCCAGTAACACAGACACACACTTACACCAAGTAACAAAGACATACACTGACACCCAGTAACACAGACACACACTTACACCAAGTAACTAAGACATACACTGACACCCAGTAACAAAGACATACACTGACACCCAGTAACACAAACACACACGGACACCAAGTAACAAAGACACAGACTTACACCAAGTAACACAGACACACACTGACACCCAGTAACACAGACACACACTTACACCATGTAACACAGACATACACTGACACCAAGTCACAAAGACACTCACTGACACCCAGTAACAAAGACACACCCTGACACCAAGTCACAAAGACATACACTGATACCCAGGAACACAGACACACACTGACACCCAGTAACAATGACATACACTGATACCAAGTCACAAAGACATACACTGATACCCAGTAACACAGACACACACTGACACCCAGTAACAAAGACATACACAGATACCAAGTCACAAAGACATACACTGATACCCAGTAACACAGACACACACTTACACCAAGTAACAAAGACATACACTGACACCAAGTAACAAAGACAGACAATGATACCAAGTCACAAAGACATACACTGATACCCAGTAACACAGACACACACTGACACCAAGTAACAAAGACATACCCTGACACCAAGTAACAAAGACATACACTTACACCAAGTAACAAAGACAGACAATTACACCAAGTAACAAAGACATACACTTACACCAAGTATTTTGACATACACTGACACAAAGTAACAAAGACATACACTGATACCCAGTAACACAGACACACACTTACACCAAGTAACAAAGACATACACTGACACCAAGTCACAAAGACACACACTGACACCCAGTAACAAAGACATACACTGACACCAAATCACAAAGACATACACTGATACCCAGTAACACAGACACACACTTACACCAAGTAACACAGACATACACTGACACCCAGTAACACAGACACACACTTACACCAAGTAACAAAGACATACACTGACACCCAGTAACACAGACACACACTTACACCAAGTAACAAAGACATACACTGACACCCAGTAACAAAGACACACACTGACACCCAGTAACACAGACACACACTTACACCAAGTAACACAGACAAACACTGACACCAAGTCACAAAGACAGACACTGACACCCAGTAACAAAGACACACTCTGACACCAAGTCACAAAGACATACACTGATACCCAGGAACACAGACACACACTGACACCCAGTAACAATGACATACACTGATACCAAGTCACAAAGACATACACTGATACCCAGTAACACAGACACACTCTGACAGCCAGTAACAAAGACATACACAGATACCAAGTCACAGAGACATACACTGATACCCAGTAACACATACAAACATTGACACCAAGTAACAAAGACATACACAGACACCAAGTAACAAAGACATACACTTACACCAAGTAAAAAAGACACACACTTACACCAAGTAACACAGACATACACTGACACCCAGTAACAAAGACATACACTGACACCAAGTTACAAATACGTACACTTACACCAAGTAACAAAGACAGACAATTACACAAAGTAACACAGACATACACTTCCACCAAGTATTTTGACATACACTGACACCAAGTAACAAAGAAATACACTGATACCCAGTAACACAGACACACACTTACTCCAAGAAACAAAGACATACACTGACACCAAGTCACAAAGACACACACTGACACCCAGTAACACAGACATACACTGCTACCAAGTCACAAAGACATACACTGATACCCTGTAACACAGACACACACTTACACCAAGTAACACTGACATACACTGACACCAAGTAACAAAGACATACACTGATACCCAGTAACACAGACACACACTTACACAAAGTAACAAAGACATACACTGACACCCAGTAACAAAGACATACACTGACACCCAGTAACACAGACACACACGGACACCAAGTAACAAAGACACACACTTACACCAAGTATCACAGACACACACTGACACCCAGTAACACAGACACACACTTACACCAAGCAACACAGACATACACTGACACCAAGTAACAAAGACAGACACTGATACCCAGTAACACAGACACACACTTACAACAAGTAACACATACATACACTGACACCAAGTAACAAAGACATACACTTACACCAAGTAACACAGACATACACTGACACCAAGTAACAAAGACAAACACTTACACCAAGTAACACAGACATACACTGACACCAAGTAACAAAGACATACAATTACATCAAGTAACACAGACACACACTTACACCAAGTAACACAGACATACACTGACACCAAGAAACAAAGACATACACTTACACCAAGTAACACAGACATACACTGACACCAAGTAACAAAGACATGCAATTACACCAAGTAACAAAGACACACACTTACACCACGTAATACAGATATACACTGGCACCAAGTAACAAAGACATGCACTGACACCGAGTAACACAGACACACACAGACACCAAGTAACAAAGCCACACACTTACACCAAGTAACTCAGACACACACTGACACCCAGTAACACAGACACACACTTACACCAAGTAACAAAGACACACACTTACACCAAGTAACTCAGACACACACTGACACCCAGTAACACAGACACACACGGACACCAAGTAACAAAGGCACACACTTACACTAAGTAACTCAGACACACACTGACACCCAGTAACACAGACACACACTTACACCAAGTAACACAGACATACACTGACACCAAGTAACAAAGACGTACAATGATACCCAGGAACACAGACACACACTTACTCCAAGTAACACAGACACACACTTACACCAAGTAACAAAGGCATACACTTACACCAAGTAACACAGACATACACTGACACCAAGTAACAAAGACATACAATCACACCAAGTAACAAAGACTCACAATTACACCAAGTAACAAAGACAGACACTGATACCCAGTAACACAGACACAAACATGCACCAAGTAACAAAAACATACACTGACACCCAGTAACACAAATAAACACACACTGCCACCCAGCAACACAGAGAAACACTAATAAACAGTAACAAAGACATACACTGACACCAAGTAACACAGACACACACTGACACCCAGTAACAAAGACATACACTGACACCAAGTCACAAAGACATACACTGATACCAAGTCACAAAGAGATACACTGATACCCAGTAACACAGACACACACTGACACCAAGTAACAAAGACATACACTGACACCAAGTAACAAAGACACACACTTACACCAAGTAAAAAAGACAGACAATTACACCAAGTGACAAAGACATACACTTACACCAAGTTTCTTGACACACACTGACACCCAGTAACAAAGACATACTCTGACACCAAGTCACAAAGACATACAAATATACCCATTAACACAGACACACACTTACACCAAGTAACACAGACATACACTGATACCCAGTAACACAGACACACACTTACACCAAGTAACAAAGACATACACTGACACCCAGTAACACAGACACACACTGACACCAAGTAACAAAGACATGCACTGACACCAAGTCACAAAGACACACACTGACACCCAGTAATAAAGACATACACTGACACCAAGTCACAAAGACATACACTGATACCCAGGAACACAGACACACACTGACACCCATTAACAAAGACATACACTGATACCAAGTCACTAAGACATACACTGATACCCAGTAACACAGAAACACACTGACACCCAGTAACAAAGACATACACTGATACCAAGTCACAAAGACATACACTGATACCCAGTAACACAGACACACACTGACACCCAGTAACAAAGACATACACTGATATCAAGTCACAAAGACATTCACTTACACCAATTAACAAAGACACACACTTACACCAAGTAACACAGACATACACTGACACCAAATAACAAAGACAAACACCGACACCAAGTAACAAAGACATACACTTACACCAAGTAACAAAGACACACACTTACACCAAGTAACACAGACATACAATGACACCAAGTAACAAAGACAGACACTGACACCAAGTAACAAAGACATACACTTACACCAAGTAACAAAGACAGACAATTACACCAAGTAACAAAGACATACACTTACATCAAGTATTTTGACATACACTGGCACCAAGTAACAACGACATACTCTGATACCCAGTAACACAGACACACACTTACACCAAGTAGCAAAGACATACACTGACACCAAGTAACACAGACACACACTGACACCCAGTAACACAGACAGACACTTACACCAAGTAACACAGACGTACAATGACACCAAATAACAAAGACATACACTGATACCCAGCAACACAGACACACACTTAAACCAAGTAACACAGACATACACTGACACCAAGTCACAAAGACACACACTGACACCCAGTAACAAAGACATACACTGACACAAAGTCACAAAGACATACACTGATACCCAGTAACACAGACACACACTGACACCCAGTAACAAAGCCTTACACTGATACCAAGTCACAAAGACATACACTGATACCCAGTAACACAGACACACACTTACACCAAGTAACAAAGACATACACAGACACCAAGTAACAAAGACATACACTTACACCAAGTAACAAAGACACTCACTTACACCAAGTAAACAGACATACACTGACACCAAGTAACAAAGACATACACTGACACCAATTTACAAAGACATACACTTACACCAAGTAACAAAGACAGACAATTACACCAAGTAACAAAGACATAATCTTCCACCAAGTATTTTGACATACACTGACACCAAGTAACAAAGAAATACACTGATACCCAGTAACACAGACACGCACTTACACCAAGTAACAAAGACATACACTGATACCAAGTCACAAAGACATACACTGATACCCAGTAACACAGACACACACTTACACCAAGTAAAGCAGACATACACTGACACCAAGTAACAAAGACATACACTGATACCCAGTAACACAGACACACACTGACACCCAGTAACAAAGGCATACACTGATACCAAGTCACAAAGACATACACTGATACCCAGTAACACAGACACACACTGACACCCAGTAACAAAGACGTACACTGATTCCAAGTCACAAAGACATACACTGATACCCAGTAACACAGACACACACTGACACCCAGTAACAAAGGCATACACTGATACCAAGTCACAAAGACATACACTGATACCCAGTAACACAGACACACACTGACACCAAGTAACAAAGACATACACAGACACCAAGTAACAAAGACATACACTGATACCAGTTCACAAAGACATACACTGATACCCAGTAACACAGACACACACTGACACCAAGTAACAAATACATACACTGACACCAAGTAACAAAGACATACACTTACACCAAGTAACAAAGACACACACTTACACCAAGTAACACGGACATACAATGACACCAAGTAACAAAGACATACACTGAACCCAAGTCACAAAGACATACACTTACACCAAGTAACAAAGACACACACTTACACCAAGTAACAAAGACATACACTGACACCAAGTAAAAAAGACACACAATGACACCCAGTAACAAAGACATACACTGACACCAAGTCACGAAGAGATACACTGATACTCAGTAACACAGACACACACTTACACCAAGTAACACAGACATACACTGACACCAAGTAACAAAGACATACACTGATACCCAGTAACACAGACATACACTTACACCAAGTAACAAAGACACACACTTACTCCAAATAACGCAGAAATACACTGACACCAAGTAACAAAGTCAGACAATTGCACCAAGTAACAAAGACATACACTTACACCAAGTATTTTGACATACACTGACACCAAGTCACAAAGACATACACTGATACCCAGTAACACAGACACACACTGACACCAAGTAACACAGATATACACTGACACCAAGTAACAAAGACATGCACTGATACCCAGTAACACAGACACACACTTACACCAAGTATCAAAGACAGACACTGATACCCAGAGACACAGACACACACTTAAACCAAGTAACAAAGACATACACTGACACCCAGTAACAAAGACATACACTGACACCCAGTAACACAGACACACACGGACACCAAGTAACAAAGACACAGACTTACACCAAGTAACACAGACATACACTGACACCCAGTAACACAGACACACACTTACACCAAGTAACACAGAGAAACACTAATAAAAAGAAACAAAGACATACACTTACACCAAGTAACAAAGACATACACTGATACCCAGTAACACAGAAACACACTGATACCCAGTTGGAAACACACACTGACTCCCAGTAACACAGACACACAGTGACCCCCAGTAACACAGACATACACTGACACCAAGTAACAAAGACACACACTTACTCCAAATAACGCAGAAATACACTGACACCAAGTAACAAAGTCAGACAATTGCACCAAGTAACAAAGACATACACTTACACCAAGTATTTTGACATACACTGACACCAAGTTACAAAGACATACACTGACACCCAGTAGCAAAGACATACACTGACACCAAGTCACAAAGACATACACTGATACCCAGTAACACAGACACACACTGACACCAAGTAACACAGATATACACTGACACCAAGTAACAAAGACATGCACTGATACCCAGTAACACAGACACACACTTACACCAAGTATCAAAGACAGACACTGATACCCAGAGACACAGACACACACTTACACCAAGTAACAAAGACATACACTGACACCCAGTAACACAGACACACACGGACACCAAGTAACAAAGACACAGACTTACACCAAGTAACACAGACATACACTGACACCCAGTAACACAGACACACACTTACACCAAGTAACACAGAGAAACACTAATAAAAAGAAACAAAGACATACACTTACACCAAGTAACAAAGACATACACTGATACCCAGTAACACAGAAACACACTGACACCCAGTTGGAAACACACACTGACTCCCAGTAACACAGACACACACTGGCCCCCAGTAACACAGACATACACTGACACCAAGTCACAAAGACACACACTGACACCCAGTAACAAAGACATACACTGACACCCAGTAACACAAACAAACACACTGACACCAAGTAACAAAGACATACACTTACACCAAGTAACAAAGACACACACTTACACCAAGTAACACAGACATACACTGACACCAAGTAACAAAGACATACACTGATACCCAGTAACACAGACACACACTTACCCAAGTATCAAAGACAGACACTGATACCCAGTAACACCGACACACACTTGCACCAAGTAACAAAGACATACACTGACACCCAGTAACAAAGAAATACACTGACACCCAGTAACACAGACACACACGGAAACCAAGTAACAAAGACACAGACTTACACCAAGTAACACAGACATACACTGACACCAAGTAACAAAGACATACACTGATACCCAAAAACACAGACACACACTTACACCAAGTAACAAAGACACACACTTACACCAAGTAACAAAGACACACACTTACTCCAGATAACGCAGACATACACTGACACCAAGTAACAAAGTCACACAATTGCACCAAGTGACAAAGACATACACTTACACCAAGTATTTTGACATACACTGACACCAAGTCACAAAGACACACACTGACACCCAGTAACAAAGACATACACTGACACCAAATCACAAAGACATACACTGATACCCAGTAACACAGACACACACTTACACCAAGTAACACAGACATACACTGACACCAAGTAACAAAGACATGCACTGATACCCAGTAACACAGACACACACTTACACCAAGTATCAAAGACAGACACTGATACCCAGTAACACAGACACACACTTACACCAAGGAACAAAGACATACACTGACACCCAGTAACCAAGACATACACTGACAGCCAGTAACAAAGATCTACACTGATACACAGACACACACTTACACCAATTAACACAGACATACACTGACACCAAGTAACAAAGACACACACTTACACCAAGTAACACAGACACACACTGACACCCAGTAACACAAACAAACACACTGACACCAAGTAACAAAGACATACACTGTTACCCAGTAACAAAGACATACACTGATACCAAGTCACAAAGACATACACTGATACCCACTAACACAGACACACACAGACACCAAGTAACAAAGACATACACTGACACCAAGTAACAAAGACATACACTTACACCAAGTAACAAAGACACACACTTGCACCAAGTAACACGGACATACACTGACACCAAGTAACAAAGACATACACAGACCCCAAGTCACAAAGACATCCACTGACACCAAGTAAAAAAGACACACACTGACACCCAGTAACAAAGAAATACACTGACACCAAGTCACGAAGAGATACCCTGATACCCAGTAACACAGACACACACTTACACCAAGTAACACAGACATACACTGACACCAAGTAACAAAGACATACACTGATACCCAGTAACACAGACACACACTGACCCCAAGTATCAAAGACAGACACTGATACCCAGTAACACCGACACACACTTACACCAAGTAACAAAGACATACACTGACACCCAGTAACAAAGACATACACTGACACCCAGTAACACAGACACACACGGACACCAAGTAACAAAGACACAGACTTACACCAAGTAACACAGACATACACTGACACCAAGTAACAAAGACATACACTGATACCCAAAAACACAGACACACACTTACACCCAGTAAGAAACACACACTGACACCAAGTAACACAGACATACATTGACAACCAGTAACACAGACACACACGGACACCAAGTAACAAAGACACAGACATACACCAAGTAACACAGACACACACTGACACACAGTAAAACAGGCACACACTTACACCAAGTAACACAGACATACACTGATACCCAGTAACACAGACACACACTTACGCCAAGGAACAAAGACATACACTGACACCCAGTGACAAAGACATACACTGACACCCAGTAACACAGACACACACGGACACCAAGCAACAAAGACACACACTTACACCAAGTAACACAGACACATACTGACACCCAGTAACACAGACACACACTTACACCAAGTAACACAGAGAAACACTAATAAAAAGTAACAAAGACATACACTTACACCAAGTAACAAAGACATACACTGATACCCAGTAACAAAGAAACACACTGACACCCAGTTAGAAACACACACTGACTCCCAGTAACACAGACACACACTGACCCCCAGTAACACAGACATACACTGACACCAAGTCACAAAGACACACACTGACACCCAGCAACAAAGACATACACTGACACCCAGTAACACAAACAAACACACTGACACCAAGTAACAAAGACAGACACTGATACCCAGTAACACAGATCTACACTGATACACAGACACACACTTACACCAAGTAACACAGACATACACTGACACCAAGTAACAAAGACACACACTTACACCAAGTAACACAGACACACACTGACACCCAGTAACACAAACAAACACACTGACACCAAGTAACAAAGACATACACTGTTACCCAGTAACAAAGACATACACTGATACCAGTTCACAAAGACATACACTGATACCCAGTAACACAGACACACACTGACACCAAGTAACAAAGACATACACTGACACCAAGTAACAAAGACATACACTTACACCAAGTAACAAAGACACACACTTACACCAAGTAACACGGACATACACTGACACCAAGTCACAAAGACATACACTGAACCCAAGTCACAAAGACATACACTTACACCAAGTAACAAAGACACACACTTACACCAAGTAACAAAGACATACACTGACACCAAGTAAAAAAGACACACACTGACACCCAGTAACAAAGACATACACTGACACCAAGTCACGAAGAGATACACTGATACCCAGTAACACAGACACACACTTACACCAAGTAACACAGACATACACTGACACCAAGTAACAAAGACATACACTGATACCCAGTAACACAGACATACACTTACACCAAGTAACAAAGACACACACTTACTCCAAATAACGCAGAAATACACTGACACCAAGTAACAAAGTCAGACAATTGCACCAAGTAACAAAGACATACACTTACACCAAGTATTTTGACATACACTGACACCAAGTTACAAAGACATACACTGACACCCAGTAGCAAAGACATACACTGACACCAAGTCACAAAGACATACACTGATACCCAGTAACACAGACACACACTGACACCAAGTAACACAGACATACACTGACACCAAGTCACAAAGACATGCACTGATACCCAGTAACACAGACACACACTTACACCAAGTATCATAGACAGACACTGATACCCAGAGACACAGACACACACTTACACCAAGTAACAAAGACATACACTGACACCCAGTAACAAAGACATACACTGACACCCAGTAACACAGACTCACACGGACACCAAGTAACAAAGACACAGACTTACACCAAGTAACACAGACATACACTGACACCCAGTAACACAGACACACACTTACACCAAGTAACACAGAGAAACACTAATAAAAAGAAACAAAGACATACACTTACACCAAGTAACAAAGACATACACTGATACCCAGTAACACAGAAACACACTGACACCCAGTTGGAAACACACACTGACTCCCAGTAACACAGACACACACTGACCCCCAGTAACACAGACATACACTGGCACCAAGTCACAAAGACACACACTGACACCCAGTAACAAAGACATACACTGACACCCAGTAACACAAACAAACACACTGACACCAAGTAACAAAGACATACACTGATACCCAGTAACACAGATCTACACTGATACACAGACACACACTTACACCAAGTAACACAGACATACACTGACACCAAGTAACAAAGACACACACTTACACCAAGTAACACAGACACACACTGACACCCAGTAACACAAACAAACACACTGACACCAAGTAACAAAGACATACACTGTTACCCAGGAACAAAGACATACACTGATACCAGTTCACAAAGACACACACTGATACCCAGTAACACAGACACACACTGACATCAAGTAACAAAGACATACACTGACACCAAGTAACAAAGACATACACTTACACCAAGTAACAAAGACACACACTTACACCAAGTAACACGGACATACACTGACACATAGTAACAAAGACATACACTGACCCCAAGTCACAAAGACATACACTTACACCAAGTAACAAAGACACACACTTACACCAAGTAACAAAGACATACACTGACACCAAGTAAAAAAGACACACACTGACACCCAGTAACAAAGACATACACTGACACCAAGTCACGAAGAGATACACTGATACCCAGTAACACAGACACACACTTACACCAAGTAACACAGACATACACTGACACCAAGTAACAAAGACATACACTGATACCCAGTAACACAGACACACACTTACCCCAAGTATCAAAGACAGACACTGATACCCAGTAACACCGACACACACTTACACCAAGTAACAAAGACATACACTGACACCCAGTAACAAAGACATACACTGACACCCAGTAACACAGACACACACGGACACCAAGTAACAAAGACACAGACTTGCACCAAGTAACACAGACATACACTGACACCAAGTAACAAAGACATACACTGATACCCAGTAACACAGACACACACTGACACCAAGTAACAAAGACATACACTGACACCAAGTAACAAAGACATACACTTACACCAAGTAACAAAGACACACACTTACACCAAGTAACACGGACATACACTGACACCAAGTAACAAAGACATACACTGACCCCAAGTCACAAAGACATACACTTACACCAACTAACAAAGACACACACTTACACCAAGTAACAAAGACATACACTTACACCAAGTATTTTGACATACACTGACACTAAGTCACAAAGACACACACTGACACCCAGTAACAAAGACATACACTGACACCAAGTCAAAAAGACAGACACTGATACCCAGTAACACAGACACACACTTACACCAAGTAACACAGACATACACTGACACCAAGTCACAAAGACACACACTGACACCCAGTAACAAAGACATACACTGACACCCAGTAACACAAACAAACACACTGACACCAAGTAACAAAGACATACACTGATACCCAGTAACACAGATCTACACTGATACACAGACACACACTTACACCAAGTAACACAGACATACACGGACACCAAGTAACAAAGACACACACTTCCACCAAGTAACACAGACACACACTGACACCCAGTAACACAATCAAACACACTGACACCAAGTAACAAAGACATACACTGTTACCCAGTAACAAAGACACACAGATACCAGTTCACAAAGACATACACTGATACCCAGTAACACAGACACACACTGACACCAAGTAACAAAGACATACACTGACACCAAGTAACAAAGACATACACTTACACCAAGTAACAAAGACACACACTTACACCAAGTAACACGGACATACACTGACACCAAGTAACAAAGACATACACTGACCCCAAGTCACAAAGACATACACTTACACCAAGTAACAAAGACACACACTTACACCAAGTAACAAAGACATACACTGACACCAAGTAAAAAAGACACACACTGACACCCAGTAACAAAGACATACACTGACACCAAGTCACGAAGAGATACACTGATACCCAGTAACACAGACACACACTTACACCAAGTAACACAGACATACACTGACACCAAGTAACAAAGACATACACTGATACCCAGTAACACAGACACACACTTACCCCAAGTATCAAAGACAGACACTGATACCCAGTAACACCGACACACACTTACACCAAGTAACAAAGACATACACTGACACCCAGTAACAAAGACATACACTGACACCCAGTAACACAGACACACACGGACACCAAGTAACAAAGACACAGACTTGCACCAAGTGACACAGACATACACTGACACCAAGTCATAAAGTCATACACTGATACCCAGTAACACAGACACACACTGACACCAAGTAACAAAGACATACACTGATACCCAGTAACACAGACACACACTTACACCAAGTAAAAAAGACAGACACTGATACCCATTAACACAGACACACACTTACACCAAGTAACAAAGACATACACTGACACCAAGTCACAAAGACACAGACTGACACACAGTAACAAAGACATACACTGACACCAAGTCACAAAGTCAGACACTGATACCCAGTAACACAGAAACACACTTACACCAAGTAGCAAAGACATACATTGACACCCATTAACAAAGACATACACTGACACCCAGTAACTCAGACACACACGGACACCAAGTAACAAAGACATCCACTGACACCAAGTAACAAAGACATACACTTACACCAAGTAACAAAGACAGACAATTACACCAAGTAACAAAGACATACACTGACACCAAGACACAAAGACACACACTGACACCCAGTAACAAAGACATACACTGACACCAAGTCACAAAGACATATACTGATACCCAGTAACACAGACACACACTTACACCAAGTAACAAAGACACACACTGACACCAAGTCACACAGACATACACTGATACCCAGTAACACAGACACACACTTACACCAAGTAACACAGACATACACTGACACCAAGTCACAAAGACATATACTGATACCCAGTAACACAGACACACACTTACACCAAGTAACAAAGATATACACTGACACCAAGTCACAAAGAGACACACTGACACCCAGTAACAAAGACATACACTGACACCAAGACACACAGACATACACTGACACCAAGTAACAAAGACATACACTTACACCAAGAAACAAAGACAGACAAATACACCAAGTAACAAAGACATACACTTACAACAAGTATTTTGACATACACGGACACCAAGTAACAAAGACATACACTGATAACCAATAACACAGACACACATTTACACCAAGTAACAAAGACATACACTGACAGCAAGTCACACTGACATACACTGACACCAAGTCACACAGACATACACTGTTACCCAGTAACACAGACACACACTTACACCAAGTAACGCAGACATACACTTACACCAATTAACACAGACATACACTGATACCCAGTAACACAGACACACACTTACACCAAGTAACAAAGACATACACTGACACCAAGTCACAAAGACACACACTGACACCCAGTAACAAAGACATAGACTGATACCCAGTAACACAGACACACACTTACACCAAGTAACAAAGACATACACTGACACCAAGTCACAAAGACACACAATGACACCAAGTAACAAAGACATACACTGAAACCAAGTAACAAAGTCATACACTGATACCCAGTAACACAGACACACACTTGCACCAAGTAACAAAGACATACACTGACACCAAGTAACAAAAACTTATACTGATACCCAGTAACACAGACACACACTTACACCAAGTAACAAATACATACACTGACTCCCAGTAACAAAGACATACACTGACACCCAGTAACACAGACACACACGGACACCAAGTAACAAAGGCATACAGTGACACCAAGTAACAAAAACATACACTTACACCAAGTAACAAAGACAGACATTTACACCAAGTAACAATGACATACACTTACACCAAGTATTTTGACATACACTGACACCAAGTAACAAAGACAAACACTGATACCCAGTAACACAGACACACACTTACACCAAGTAACAAAGACATGCACTGACACCAAGTCACAAAGACATACACTGATAACCAATAACAGAGACACACATTTACACCAAGTAACAAAGACATACACTGACACCAAGTCACACAGACATACACTGACACCAATGCACACAGACATACACTGATACCCAGTAACACAGACACACACTTGCACCAAGTAACGCAGACATACACTGACACCAAGTAACAAAGACATACACTGATACCCAGAAACACAGACACACACTTACACCAAGTAACAAAGACATACACTGACACCAAGTCACAAAGACACACACTGACACCCAGTAACAAAGACATAGACTGATATCCAGTAACACAGACACACACTTACACCAAGTAACAAAGACATACACTGACACCAAGTAACAAAGACATACACTGATACCCAGAAACACAGACACACACTTACACCCAGTAACACAGACACACACTTACACCAAGTAACAAATACATACACTGACACCCAGTAACAAAGACATACACTGACACCCAGTAACACAGACACACACGGACACCAAGTAACAAAGGCATACAGTGACACCAAGTAACAAAAACATACACTTACACCAAGTAACAAAGACAGATAATTACACCAAGTAACAAAGACATACACTGACACCAAGTAACAAAGACATACACTGATACCCAGGAACACAGACACACACTTACAACAAGTAACAAAGACATGCACTGACACCAAGTCACAAAGACACACACTGACACCAAGTCACACAGACATACACTGATACCCAGTAACGCAGACACACACTTACACCAAGTAACACAGACATACACTGACACCAAGTAACAAAGACATACAATGATACCCAGTAGCACAGACACACACTTACACCAAGTAACAAAGACATACACTGATACCAAGTCACAAAGACAGACAATGACACCCAGTAACAAAGACATACACTGAAACCAAGTAACAAAGACATACACTGATACCCAGTAACACAGACACACACTTACACCAAGTAACAAAGACATACACTGTCACCAAGTAACAAAAACATATACTGATACCCAGTAACACACACACACACACTTACACCAAGTAACATAGACATACACTGACACCAAGTCAGAAAAAGACACACTGACACCAAGTAACAAAGACATACACTGACACCAAGTCACAAAGACATACACTGATACCCAGTAACACAGACACACACTTACACCAAGTGACACAGACATACACTGACACCAAGTAACAAAGACATACACTGATACCCAGTCACACAGACACACACTTACACCAAGTAACAAAGACAGACACTGATACCCAGTAACACAGACACACACTTACAACAAGTAACAAAGACATACACTGACACCCAGTAACAAAGACATACACAGACACCCAGCAACACAGACACACACGGACACCAAGTAACAAAGACATGCACTGACACCAAGTAACAAAAACATACACTTACACCAAGTAACAAAGACAGACAATTACACCAAGTAACAAAGACATACACTTACACCAAGTATTTTGACATACACTGACACCAAGTAACAAAGACAAACACTGATACCCAGTCACACAGACACACACTTACACCAAGTAACAAAGACATGCACTGACACCAAGTCACAAAGACACACACTGACACCAAGTCACACAGACATACACTGAGACCCAGCAACACGGACACACACTTACACCAAGTAACACAGACATTCACTGACACCAATTAACAAAGACATAAACTGATACCCAGTAACACAGACACACACTTACACCAAGTAACAAAGACATACACTGACACCAAGTCGCAAAGACACACAATGACACCCAGTAACAAAGACATACACTGAAACCAAGTAACAAAGACATACACTGATACCCAGTAACACAGACACACACGTACAGCAAGTAACAAAGACACACACTGACACCAAGTCACACAGACATACACTGATACCCAGTAACACAGACACACACTTACACCAATTAACACAGACATACACTGACAACAAGTAACAAAGACAGACAATGATACCCAGTAACACAGACACACACTTACACCAAGTAACAAAGACATACACTGACACCAAGTCACAAAGACACACACTGACACCCAGTAACAAAGACATACACTGACACCAAGTCACAAAGTCATACACTGATACCCAGTAACACAGACACACACTTACACCAAGTAAGACAGACATACACTGACACCAAGTAACAAAGACAGACAGTGATACCCAGTAACACAGAAAGACACTTACACCAAGTAACAAAGACATACATTGACACCCAGTAACAAAGACATACACTGACACCCAGTAACACAGACACACACGGACAACAAGTAACAAAGATATACACTGTCACCAAGTAACAAAGACATACACTTACACCAAGTAACAAAGACAGACAATTACACCAAGTAACAAAGACATACACTTACACCAAGTATTTTGACATACACTGACACCAAGTAACAAAGACATACACTGATACCCAGTAACACAGACACACACTTACACCAAGTAACGAAGACATCCCCGACACCAAGTAACAAAGACACAAACTGACACCAAGTCACACAGACATACACTGATACCCAGTAACACAGACACAAACTTACACCAAGTAAAAACGACATACACTGACACCAAGAAACAAAGACATACACTGATACATAGTAACACAGACACACACTTACACCAAGTAACAAAGAGAGACACTGACACCAAGTAACAAAGACAGACACTGATACCCAGTAACACAGACACACACTTACACCAAGTAACAAAGACATACACTGACACCAAGTCTCAAAGACACACACTGACACCCAGTAACAAAGACATGCGCTGACACCAAGTCACAAAGTCAGACACTGATACCCAGTAACACTGACACACACTTACACAAAGTAACACAGACATACACTGACACCAAGTAACAAAGACATACACTGACACCAAGTCACAAAGACACACACTGACACCCAGTAACAAAGACATACGCTGACACCAAGTCACAAAGTCATACACTGATACCCAGTAACACAGACACACACTTACACCAAGTAACACAGACACACACTTACACCAAGTAACAAAGACATACACTGACACCAAGTCACAAAGACACACACTGACACCCAGTAACAAAGACATACACTGACACCAAGTCACAAAGGCATACACTGATACCCAGTAACACAGACACACACTTACACCAAGTGACACAGACATACACTGACACCAAGTAACAAAGACATACACTGATACCCAGTAACACAGAAACACACTTGCACCAAGTAACAAAGACATACATTGACACCCATTAACAAAGACATACACTGACACCCAGTAACACAGACACACACGGACACCAAGTAACAAAGACATCCACTGACACCAAGTAACAAAGACATACACTTACACCAAGTAACAAAGACAGACAATTACACCAAGTAACAAAGACATACACTGATACCAAGACACAAAGACACACACTGACACCCAGTAACAAAGACATACACTGACACCAAGTCACAAAGACATACACTGATACCAAGTCACAAAGACACACACTTACACCAAGTAACAAAGACACACACTGACACCAAGTCACACAGACATACACTGATACCCAGTAACACAGACTCAAACTTACACTAAGTAACACAGACATACACTGACACCAAGTCACAAAGACATATACTGATACCCAGTAACACAGACACACAATTACACCAAGTAACAAAGACATACACTGTCACCAAGTAACAAAAACATATACTGATTCCCAGTAACACACACACACACACTGACACCAAGTAACATAGACATACACTGACACCAAGTCACAAAAAGACACACTGACACCAAGTAACAAAGACATACACTGACACCAAGTCACAAAGACATACACTGATACCCAGTAACACAGACACACACTTACACCAAGTGACACAGACATTCACTGACACCAAGTAACAAAGACATACACTGATACCCAGTCACACAGACACACACTTACAACAAGTAACAAAGACAGACACTGATACCCAGTAACACAGACACACACTTACACCAAGTAACAAAGACATACACTGACACCCAGTAACAAAGACATACACAGACACCCAGCAACACAGACACACACGGACACCAAGTAACAAAGACATGCACTGACACCAAGTAACAAAAACATACACTTACACCAAGTAACAAAGACAGACAATTACACCAAGTAACAAAGACATACACTTACACCAAGTATTTTGACATACACTGACACCAAGTAACAAAGACAAACACTGATACCCAGTCACACAGACACACACTTACACCAAGTAACAAAGACATGCACTGACACCAAGTCACAAAGACACACACTGACACCAAGTCACACAGACATACACTGATACCCAGCAACATAGACACACACTTACACCAAGTAACACAGACATACACTGACACCAATTAACAAAGACATAAACTGATACCCAGTAACACAGACACACACTTACACCAAGTAACAAAGACATACACTGACACCAAATCGCAAAGACACACAATGACACCGAGGAACAAAGACATACACTGACACCCAGTAACACAGACACACACGGACAACAAGTAACAAAGATATACACTGTCACCAAGTAACAAAGACATACACTTACACCAAGTAACAAAGACAGACAATTACACCAAGTAACAAAGACATACACTTACACCAAGTATTTTGACATACACTGACACCAAGTAACAAAGACATACACTGATACCCAGTAACACAGACACACACTTACACCAAGTAACAAAGACATACCCCGACACCAAGTAACAAAGACACACACTGACACCAAGTCACACAGACATACACTGATACCCAGTAACACAGACACACACTTACACCAAGTAAAAACGACATACACTGACACCAAGAAACAAAGACATACACTGATACCCAGTAACACAGACACACCCTTACACCAAGTAACAAAGACATACCCCGACACCAAGTAACAAAGACACACACTGACACCAAGTCACACAGACATACACTGATACCCAGTAACACAGACACACACTTACACCAAGTAAAAACGACATACACTGACACCAAGAAACAAAGACATACACTGATACATAGTAACACAGACACACACTTACACCAAGTAACAAAGAGAGACACTGACACCAAGTAACAAAGACAGACACTGATACCCAGTAACACAGACACACACTTACACCAAGTAACAAAGACATACACTGACACCAAGTCACAAAGACACACACTGACACCCAGTAACAAAGACATACGCTGACACCAAGTCACAAAGTCATACACTGATACCCAGTAACACAGACACACACTTACACCAAGTAACACAGACACACACTTACACCAAGTAACAAAGACATACACTGACACCAAGTCACAAAGACACACACTGACACCCAGTAACAAAGACATACACTGACACCAAGTCACAAAGGCATACACTGATACCCAGTAACACAGACACACACTTACACCAAGTGACACAGACATACACTGACACCAAGTAACAAAGACATACACTGATACCCAGTAACACAGAAACACACTTGCACCAAGTAACAAAGACATACATTGACACCCATTAACAAAGACATACACTGACACCCAGTAACACAGACACACACGGACACCAAGTAACAAAGACATCCACTGACACCAAGTAACAAAGACATACACTTACACCAAGTAACAAAGACAGACAATTACACCAAGTAACAAAGACATACACTGATACCAAGACACAACGACACACACTGACACCCAGTAACAAAGACATACACTGACACCAAGTCACAAAGACATACACTGATACCAAGTCACAAAGACACACACTTACACCAAGTAACAAAGACACACACTGACACCAAGTCACACAGACATACACTGATACCCAGTAACACAGACACACACCTACACCAATTAACACAGACATACACTGACACCAAGTAACAAAGACAGACACTGATACCCAGTAACACAGACACACCATTACACCAAGTAACAAAGACATACACTGACACCAAGTCACAAAGACACACACTGACACCCAGAAACAAAGACATACACTGACACCAAGTCACAAAGTCATACACTGATACCCAGTAACACAGACACACACTTACACCAAGTAAGACAGACATACACTGACACCAAGTAACAAAGACAGACAGTGATACCCAGTAACACAGAAAGACACTTACACCAAGTAACAAAGACATACATTGACACCCAGTAACAAAGACATACACTGACACCCAGTAACACAGACACACACGGACAACAAGTAACAAAGATATACACTGTCACCAAGTAACAAAGACATACACTTACACCAAGTAACAAAGACAGACAATTACACCAAGTAACAAAGACATACACTTACACCAAGTATTTTGACATACACTGACACCAAGTAACAAAGACATACACTGACACCAAGTCACAAAGACATACACTGATACCAAGTCACAAAGACACACACTTACACCAAGTAACAAAGACACACTCTGACACCAAGTCACACAGACATACACTGATACCCAGTAACGCAGACACACACCTACACCAATTAACACAGACATACACTGACACCAAGTAACAAAGACAGACACTGATACCCAGTAACACAGACACACACTTACACCAAGTAACAAAGACATACACTGACACCAAGTCACAAAGACACACACTGACACCCAGAAACAAAGACATACACTGACACCAAGTCACAAAGTCATACACTGATACCCAGTAACACAGACACACACTTACACCAAGTAAGACAGACATACACTGACACCAAGTAACAAAGACAGACAGTGATACCCAGTAACACAGAAAGACACTTACACCAAGTAACAAAGACATACATTGACACCCAGTAACAAAGACATACACTGACACCCAGTAACACAGACACACACGGACAACAAGTAACAAAGATATACACTGTCACCAAGTAACAAAGACATACACTTACACCAAGTAACAAAGACAGACAATTACACCAAGTAACAAAGACATACACTTACACCAAGTATTTTGACATACACTGACACCAAGTAACAAAGACATACACTGATACCCAGTAACACAGACACACACTTACACCAAGTAACAAAGACATACCCCGACACCAAGTAACAAAGACACACACTGACACCAAGTCACACAGACATACACTGATACCCAGTAACACAGACACACACTTACACCAAGTAAAAACGACATACACTGACACCAAGAAACAAAGACATACACTGATACATAGTAACACAGACACACACTTACACCAAGTAACAAAGACATACACTGACACCAAGTCACAAAGACACACACTGACACCCAGTAACAAAGACATACGCTGACACCAAGTCACAAAGTCATACACTGATACCCAGTAACACAGACACACACTTACACCAAGTAACACAGACATACACTGACACCAAGTAACAAAGACATACACTGACGCCAAGTCACAAAGACACACACTGACACCCAGTAACAAAGACATACGCTGACACCAAGTCACAAAGTCATACACTGATACCCAGTAACACAGACACACACTTACACCAAGTAACACAGACGCACACTTACACCAAGTAACAAAGACATACACTGACACCAAGTCACAAAGACACACACTGACACCCAGTAACAAAGACATACACTGACACCAAGTCACAAAGGCATACACTGATACCCAGTAACACAGACACACACTTACACCAAGTGACACAGACATACACTGACACCAAGTAACAAAGACATACACTGATACCCAGTAACACAGAAACACACTTGCACCAAGTAACAAAGACATACATTGACACCCATTAACAAAGACATACACTGACACCCAGTAACACAGACACACACGGACACCAAGTAACAAAGACATCCACTGACACCAAGTAACAAAGACATACACTTACACCAAGTAACAAAGACAGACAATTACACCAAGTAACAAAGACATACACTGATACCAAGACACAAAGACACACACTGACACCCAGTAACAAAGACATACACTGACACCAAGTCACAAAGACATACACTGATACCAAGTCACAAAGACACACACTTACACCAAGTAACAAAGACACACACTGACACCAAGTCACACAGACATACACTGATACCCAGTAACACAGACACAAACTTACACTAAGTAACACAGACATACACTGACACCAAGTCACAAAGACATATACTGATACCCAGTAACACAGACACACAATTACACCAAGTAACAAAGACATACACTGACACCAAGTCACAAAGAGACACACTGACACCCAGTAACAAAGACATACACTGACACCAAGTCACACAGACATACACTGACACCAAGAAACAAAGACATACACTTACACCAAGTAACAAAGACATACACTGATAACCAATAACACAGACACACATTTACACCAAGTAACAAAGTCATACACTGACACCAAGTCACACAGACATACACTGACACCAAGTCACACAGACATACACTGATTCCCAGAAACACAGACACACACTTACACCAAGTAACACAGACATACACTGACACCAAGTAACAAAGACATACACTGATACCCAGTAACACAGACACACACTTACACCAAGTAACAAAGACATACACTGACACCAAGTCACAAAGACACACACTGACACCCAGTAACAAAGATTTACACTGACACCAAGTCACAAAGACATACACTGATACCCAGTAACACAGACACACACTTACACCAAGTAACACAGACATACACTGACACCAAGTAACAAAAACATATACTGATACCCAGTAACACAGACACACACTTACACCAAGTAACAAAGACTACAATGACTCCAAGTCACAAAGAGACACACTGACACCCAGTAACAAAGACATACACTGACACCAAGTCTCAAAGACATACACTGATACCCAGTAACACAGACACACACTTACACCAAGTAACACAGACATACACTGACACCAAGTAACAAAGACATACACTGACACCAAGTCACAAAGACACACAATGACACCCAGTAACAAAGACATACACTGAAACCAAGTAACAAAGACATACACTGACACCAAGTATTTTAACATACACTGACACCAAGTAACAAAGACATACACTGATACCCTGTAACACAGATACACACTTACACCAAGTAACAAAGACACACACTGACACCAAGTCACAAAGACACACACTGACAACAAGTCACACAGATATACACTGATACCCAGTAACACAGACACACACTTACACCAAGTAACAAAGACATACACTGACACCAAGTCACAAAGACACACAATGACACCCAGTAACAAAGACATACACTGAAACCAAGTAACAAAGACATACACTGATACCCATTAACACAGACACACACTTACACCAAGTAACAAAGACATACACTGATACCCATGTAACACAGACACAAACTTACACCAAGTAACAAAGATATACACTGACACCAAGTCACAAAGACACACAATGACACCCAGTAACAAAGACATATACTGAAACCAAGTAACAAAGTCATACACTGATACCCAGCAACACAGACACACACTTACACCAAGTATCAAAGACATACACTGAAACCAAGTAACAAAAACATATACTGATACCCAGTAACACAGACACACACTGACACCAAATAACAAAGACATACACTGACACCAAGTCACAAAAAGACACACTGATACCAAGTAACAAAGACATACACTGACACCAAGTCACAAAGACATACACTGATACCCAGGAACACAGACACACACTTACACCAAGTGACACAGACATACACTGACACCAAGTAACAAAGACATACACTGACACCAAGTAACAAAGACAAACACTGATACCCAGTAACACAGACACACACTTACACCAAGTAACAAAGACATGCACTGACACCAAGTCACAAAGACACACACTGACACCAAGTAAAACAGACATACACTGATACCCAGTAACACAGACACACACTTACACCAAGTAACACAGACATAAACTGACACCAAGTAACAAAGACATAAACTGATACCCAGTAACACAGACACACACTTACACCAAGTAACAAAGACATACACTGACACCAAGTCACAAAGACACACAATGACACCCAGTAACAAAGACATACACTGAAACCAAGTAACAAAGACATACACTGATACCCAGTAACACAGACACACACTTATACCAAGTAACAAAGACACACACTGACACCAAGTCACACAGACATACACTGATACCCAGTAACACAGACACACACTTACACCAAGTAACACAGACATACACTGACTTCAAGTAACAAAGACATACACTGACACCAAGTCACAAAGACACACACTGACACCCAGTAACAAAGACATACACTGACACCAAGTCACAAAGTCAGACACTGATACCCAGTAACACAGACACACACTTACACCAAGTAAAACAGACATACACTGACACCAAGTAACAAAGACATACACTGATACCCAGTCACACAGACACACACTGACACCAAGTAACAAAGACAGACAATCATACCCAGTAACACAGAAACACACTTACACCAAGTAACAAAGAGAGACACTGACACCAAGTCACAAAGACATACACTGATACAAAGTAACACAGCCACACACTGACAGCCTGTACAAAGACAGACACTGATACCCCGTAACACAGACACACACTTACACCAAGTAACAAAGACATACACTGACACCAAGTCACAAAGACACACACTGACACCCAGTAACAAAGACATACACAGACACCAAGTCACAAAGTCATACACTGATACCCAGTAACACAGACACACACTTACACCAAGTAACACAGACATACACTGACACCATGTAACAAAGACATACACTGATACCCAGTAACACAGACACACACTTACACCAAGAAAAAAAGACAGACACTGATACCCAGTAACACAGACACACTTGCACCAAGTAACAAAGACATACACTGACACCAAGTCACAAAGACACACACTGATACCCAGTAACACAGACACACTTGCACCCAGTAACAAAGACATACACTGACACCAAGTCACAAAGGCATACACTGATACCCAGTAACACAGACACACACTTACACCAAGTGACACAGACATACACTGACACCAAGTAACAAAGACATACACTGATACCCAGTAACACAGACACACACTTACACCAAGTAACAAAGACAGACACTGATACCCAGTAACACAGAAACACACTTACACCAAGTAACAAAGACATACATTGACACCCATTAACAAAGACATACACTGACACCCAGTAACACAGACACACACGGACACCAATAACAAAGACATCCACTGACACCAAGTAACAAAGACATACACTTACACCAAGTAACAAAGACAGACAATTACACCAAGTAACAAAGACATACACTGACACCAAGACACAAAGACACACACTGACACCCAGTAACAAAGACATACACTGACACCAAGTCACAAAGACATACACTGATACCCAGTAACACAGACACACACTTACACCAAGTAAAAAAGACACACACTGACACCAAGTCACACAGACAGACACTGATACCCAGTAACACAGACACAAACTTGCACCAAGTAACACAGACATACACTGACACCAAGTAACAAAGACATATACTGATACCCAGTAACACAGACACACACTTACACCAAGTAACAAAGACATACACTGACACCAAGACACAAAGACACACACTGACACCAAGTAACAAAGACATACACTGACACCAAGTCACAAAGACACACACTGACACCCAGTAACAAAGACATACACTGACACCAAGTCACAAAGTCATACACTGATACCCAGTAACACAGCCACACACATACACCAAGTAACACAGACATACACTGACACCAAGTAACAAAGACATACACTGATACCCAGTAACACAGACACACACTTACACCAAGTAAAAAAGATAGACACTGATACCCAGTAACACAGACACACTTGCACCAAGTAACAAAGACATACACTGACACCAAGTCACAAAGACACACACTGACACCCAGCAACAAAGACATACACTGACACCAAGTCACAAAGGCATACACTGATACCCAGTAACACAGACACACACTTACACCAAGTGACACAGACATACACTGACACCAAGTAACAAAGACATACACTGATACCCAGTAGCAGAGACACACACTTACACCATGTAACAAAGACAGACACTGATACCCAGTAACACAGAAACACACTTACACCAAGTAACAAAGACATACATTGACACCCATTAACAAAGACATACACTGACACCCAGTAACACAGACACACACGGACACCAATAACAAAGACAACCACTGACACCAAGTAACAAAGCCATACACTTACACCAAGTAACAAAGACATACACTGATACACAGTAACACAGACACACACTTACACCAAGTAAAAAAGACACACACTGACACCAAGTCACACAGACAGACACTGATACCCAGTAACACAGACACAAACTTACACCAAGTAACACAGACATACACTGACACCAAGTAACAAAGACATATACTGATACCCAGTAACACAGACACACACTTACACCAAGTAACAAAGACATTCACTGACACCAAGTCACAAAGAGACACACTGACACCCAGTAACAAAGACATATACTGACACCAAGTCACACAGACATACACTGACACCAAGTAACAAAGACATACACTAACACCAAGTAACAAAGACAGACAATTACACCAGGTAACAAAGACATACACTTACACCAAGTATTTTGACATACACTAACACCAAGTAACAAAGACATACACTGATACCCAGTAACACAGACACACACTTACACCAAGTAACACAGACATACACTGTCACCAAGGAAGAAAGACATACACTGATACCGAGTAACACAGACACAAAATTAGACCAAGTAACAAAGACACACACTGACACCAAGTCACAAAGACATACACTGATACCCAGTAACACAGACACACACTTACACCAAGTAACACAGACATACACTGTCACCAAGGAAGAAAGACATACACTGATACCCAGTAACACAGACACACACTTACACCAAGTAACAAAGACACACACTGACACCAAGTCACACAGACATACACTGATACCCAGTAACACAGACACACACTTACACCAAGTAACACAGACACACACTGACAGCCAGTACAAAGACAGGCACTGATACCCCGTAACACAGACACACACTTACACCAAGTAACAAAGACATACACTGACACCAAGTCACAAAGACACACACTGACACCCAGTAACAAAGACATACACTGACACCAAGTCACAAAGTCATTCACTGATACCCAGTAACACAGACACACACTTACACCAAGTAACACAGACATACACTGTCACCAAGGAAGAAAGACATACACTGATACCCAGTAACACAGACACACACTTACACCAAGTAACAAAGACACACACTGACACCAAGTCACACAGACATACACTGATACCCAGTAACACAGACACACACTTACACCAAGTAACACAGACACACACTGACAGCCAGTACAAAGACAGGCACTGATACCCCGTAACACAGACACACACTTACACCACGTAACAAAGACATACACTGACACCAAGTCACAAAGACACACACTGACACCCAGTAACAAAGACATACACTGACACCAAGTCACAAAGTCATACACTGATACCCAGTAACACAGACACACACTTACACCAAGTAACACAGACATACACTGACACCAAGTAACAAAGACATACACTGATACCCAGTAACACAGACACACTTGCACCAAGTAACAAAGACATACACTGACACCAAGTCACAAAGACACAAACTGACACCCAGTAACAAAGACATACACTGACACCAAGTCACAAAGACACACACTGACACCAAGTAACAAAGACATACACTGATACCCAGTAACACAGACACACACTTACACCAAGTAACACAGACATACACTGACACCAAGAAACAAAGACATACACTGATACCCAGTAACACAGACACACACTTACACCAAGTAACAAAGACATACACTGACACCAAGTCACAAAGACATACACTGATACCCAGTAACACAGACACACACTTACACCAAGTAACAAAGACACACACTGACACCAAGTAACAAAGACATACACTGATACCCAGTAACACAGACACACACTTACACCAAGTAACAAAGACAGACACTGATACCTAGTAACACAGACACACATTTACACCAAGTAACAAAGTCATACACTTACACCAAGTAACAAATACATACACTTACACCAAGTATTTTAACATACACTGACACCAAGTAACAAAGACAGACACTGATACCTAGTAACACAGACACACATTTACACCAAGTAACAAAGACATACACTGACACCAAGTCACAAAGACACACACTGACACCCAGTAACAAAGACATACACTGACACCAAGTCACAAAGTCATACACTGATACCCAGTAACACAGACACACACTTACACCAAGTAACACAGACATACACTGACACCAAGAAACAAAGACATACACTGATACCCAGTAACACAGACACACTTGCACCAAGTAACAAAGACATACACTGACACCAAGTCACAAAGACACAAACTGACACCCAGTAACAAAGACATACACTGACACCAAGTCACAAAGACACACACTGACACCAAGTAACAAAGACATACACTGATACCCAGTAACACAGACACACACTTACACCAAGTAACACAGACATACACTGACACCAAGAAACAAAGACATACACTGAAACCCTGTAACACAGACACACTCTTACACCAAGTAACAAAGACATACACTGACACCAAGTCACAAAGACCCACACTGACACCAAGTCAAACAGATATACACTGATACCCAGTAACACAGACACACACTTACACCAAGTAACAAAGACATACACTGACACAAAGTCACAAAGACACACATTGACACCCAGTAACAAAGACATACAATGAAACCAAGTCACAAAGACATACGCTGATACCCAGTAACACAGACAAACACTGACACCAAGTCACACAGACATACACTGATACCCAGTAACACAGAAACACACTTACACCAAGTAACACAGACATACACTGACACCAAGTAACAAAGACTGGCACTGATACCCAGTAACACAGACACACACTTACACCAAATAACAAAGACATACACTGACACCAAGTCACAAAGACACACACTGACACCCAGTAACAAAGACATACACTGACACCAAGTCACAATGTCATACACTGATACCCAGTAACACAGACCCACACTTACACCAAGTAACAAAGACAGACACTGATACCCAGTAACACACAAACACACTTTCACCAAGTAACAAAGACATCCATTGACACCCAGTAACAAAGACATGCAATGACACCCAGTAACACAGACACACACGGACACCAAGTAACAAAGACATACACTGACACCAAGTAACAAAGACATACACTTACACCAAGTAACAAAGACAGACAATTACACCAAGTAACAAAGACATACACTTACACCAAGTATTTTGACATACACTGACACCAGGTAACAAAGACATACACTGATACCCAGTAACACAAACACACACTTACACCAAGTAACACAGACATAAACTGACACCATTTCACAAAGACATACACTGATACCCAGTAACACATACACACACTTACACGAAGTAACAAAGACATACACTGACACCCAGTCACACAGGCATACACTGATACCCAGTAACAAAGACACACACTTACACCAAGTAAAACCGACATACACTGACACCAAGGAACAAAGACATACACTGATACCCAGTAACACAGACACACACTTACACCAAGTAACAAAGACATACACTGACACCAAGTCACACAGACATACACTGATACCCAGTAACACAGACATACACTTACACCAAGTAACACAGACATACACTGACACCAAGTATCAAAGACATACACTGATACCCAGTAACACAGACACACACTTACACCAAGTAACAAAGACATACACTGACACCAAGTCACAAAGACACACACTGACACCCAGTAACAGAGACATATTCTGACACCAAGTCACAAAGACATACACTGATACCCAGTAACACAGACACACACTTACACCAAGTAACACAGACAAACACTGACACCAAGTAACAAAGTCATACACTGATACCCAATAACACAGACACACACTTACACCAAGTAACAAGGACAGACACTGATACCCAGTAGCACAGACACACACTTGCACCAAGTAACAAAGACATACA